>NC_044984.1:76780125-77080125 GCF_008728515.1 Papio anubis
ATGACCAGCATGGTGCTTCCCAATTTAGCACTAAAGAAAACAAAGAAAATGGAGCACCCAAAAAATCATATTGAAGAAATACGTTTTTAGGGAGCAAGTTAGGAAAGATTATGAGTTCTGAGTTACCTTACAACTGCTGATCTTCAGATGATAGAGGAGAGAACTAAAGAGTGTAATTCAACACACACAATTTTGTGAGATGAGAGTTTTTGCTGCCTTGAAGTTCAGGCCTGGGTTTAGTCCAACATATTCTTCTGCAAAAGTTTGTTCCAGCAGGGACTCATTTGATTCAGAAAATGGCAAACTTTTGAAAAGGATGGGGAGTGTGTAATCTGCATGGGTTCTGTACAAAGGGGGAGAGTTTTTCTGGAAGGCTTCACAAGAAATTGAATGAGACAAAGCCTTACTTTCCACTACCCTTTATAGTTTTTTAAATTCAAAAGAAATTTAGTACAATAGTAAAAAAAAAAAAAAAGGAATTTGAAAAAATAATAAATTTATTTAACCATTTGCAAATAAATCTGACTACAAGTCTTTTCAGATTTTCACTCGTTTTATCCAGCCTTTCATTTGTGCTGACCACATCTAATTGACAATTTCTTTTAGTAACTCTGCTTTATCAGGCCTTTCACAAAGGCATTCAACTTATAGAATCAATTTTTCCTGCTGCTTTCATATTTCATTTGTTATGTAATACTTATTTACATGATAGGTTGAGTATTCCTTATCTAAAACGCTTGGGACCAGAAGTGTTTCAGATTTCAGATTTTTTTTTTTAAATATTTACCTTATATACTTACCATTTGAGCATCCCTAATCTGAAAAATCCGAAATCTGAAGTGCTCCAGTGATCATTTCCTTTGAAAGTCATGTTGTCACTCAAAAAGCTTCAGATTTTGGAGCATTTCGGATTTTGGATTAAGGATACTCAACCTGTATGTTATGACAATAATGTAACTGGCATAGCAAGTTTAGAAATAAATACAATTGACTCAGTAACAAAGCTCATCTAGCAGTAGCAAAAGCACAATTGAACTAGAGAGTGGCCTGCTGAATACAAGAGTTCAACATACTATACGTATTTGTTTTAGAAAAAAAAGAAAAAGAAAGAAAAGTAATTCTCTCTGATGGACTTGTCAAGTGGATGTTAGAAGAAACTACCTTAAGTATGAACATATGCCATTGTGTTTCTCTCGCCTTTGAATTTTGCTCAAAGATGTCTTGTTTTAGATAGAGTGTTGTAAAATTTAATTTTAGTCAAAAAATGTTTGAGCTCCTCCTGTATGCCCGAAGCATAATAACAAATGAAAGTAAACATTTCCTTATTAGTTGTTGAAATTAAACAATATTAATGGAATGTTACTGGTGGTTTTATTTATGATGTGCTGCATAACCTCTATCAGTGTAAAAGTTTTAAGTAATTTAGAGTTATCTTGACTTGCTTCATGAATATCCTTAGAGCAAGTTCTTCAGACACCTAAGTTGTGTTAAATTGATGTCATGTTGATTTTACTTTAGGATATGTTTGACAAGGAAAAATATTTTTAAACTATTGTTAAATTTATTGTTGTTTTTTATCTTGAAGCTGCCAGAAAAAATTATAATGAACTACTACGAGAAGTATAAGCCTCGAATGAATGAGCTGGAAGCTTTTAATATGGTAAATCTCAGAGTTAAGCATATTGAATTGGATATATTGCTAGACTTGAATAGGGTCCTATTAAATTTTATTGTGGGCCAAGCAATCTATGGTGTTTTTCTCTTACTGTAGAAAAACTGTTTTGGATCATTTCCTATTTCAGGACTATATTAGGTGTCAGTAATGTAATAAAGAGAACACATGGTAGATTTCTCTTTAAAAAGTATTATAAATGCACAAAAAGTTTCAGAGTTCTTTGAACACATATTGGTCCCAATGCAGTTATTTCACAAGCATTCCTTTTAATGAATTTCATTCTTAGTACCCCTTTAAAAGCTTTCTATCACGTATGATTGCTTGTTGGAGTCTACCTCACAGTCACTTAAAGGACATTCTTTTCCTATTATTAAAGAAAAACTTTTGATCTCTGAAATATTCATTTTCTGAAGTTGTGCATGGGTATTGGAGATTCAGCCTATATAAACTTCTGTAGATGCATTTACTTAAACATAGGTTTAAGGAAATAAACTAGTCTTTTCTTTTTTTAAGTACCACCAACCTACCTATCTAATTTTTTTATTATAGTTGAAAGTTGTTCTGGCTCCCTGTATAGAGACTTTGATTCTTCTGGATCGACTTTGTTACCTGAAAGAGCAGGTAAATTATGTTATTTTAAAATACATAACAAATATTTTATTAAATACAGTAATATAGAGCCACTTATATCTAGGATAAGAGTCACATAAAACTAGTAAGAAAATTTTTCTCATTACATTTTCATAGTTTAAATGTTCATTCCATCTCTTTTTAAACATATAAACATATGTACAACAGATGTTTTCAGCAAGGCTGCTATAATAAAGTTTACATTCTTTTAATTGTATGGTAATTACTATACATAGGCAGTGAACATAAACCACTATATATGAAATATTGTATAGCTGAAATTAATAAAGGCCTGACATAAAAGATATTGTATATACATTTCATTTTGTACGAATTTGTCTTTTAATTCACTTTTGGAGTGTTAGCCATATGGATTCTGCAGAATAGAAACTTCTTTCTGATCAAGGAAGATTCCTTCTGTTTTTTCACAATTTGTCTATGGTAAATGACAAAAATACTGTCTTTTGGGTTGTCTTTAAGGAAAATATTTTTTGCAGATTCTACTATGAGCTATGGTCAAAACAGTTTCGTGAACTTTTTAAATTAAACCCATTCATGGATTCACCGAGTGTTTCTGCTGTAGACTCTTTAACAGTTTTATTTTGTCGTATGGGAAGCTTTACTTTCCTATTTTGATAATTGGAACAAATGCTGATTGGAACAAATGGATATTTTAAAATGTTTGCTTTGTTCTAATTTGTATTTTTATGGAGAAAGGCAATTTTTAAATATGTAAATAATGATGTACTTTCCCAAGCTGCCAGCTAACTTCAAATCACAGGAAAGCTTTGGTTCCTAAGTTACTGGGTGATAAAATCAGTACCTATTTTACTAGATTCTCACATCCCTTTTCAAAACAATCTCCAATGACCTATGTACAAGAGGTAAGCAAAACAATATGCACAAAGATTAATAGGTTGTTATGAAATTATAGAAATTATAGAAATTTATATTTAATATTTCAATCAATATCTTATAAAATAATGCACATTTATGTTAAAAAATTTAAAATACAGGGTATATAATAAAGAAAATTAAGAGTAGTCATAATCCTACCTTTTATTTAATAGCTCCAACTATTAAATTTTTAATACATTTAAGGAATCTCTCAAATATATGCGGTTATGTATATATATGTGTATATATATATGTGCACATTATTTGTACTTTAATTAAATTTACAATAAAATTATAAATGCAGTTTTACATCTAATTTATTTTATTTTATTCAGAATTTCCCACCATATTAAATGTACTAGAAAGTGAACATTTAATCATAAAATAATTTATTTAACTAATATTCATTTGTGATTGGCCACTTCCAGTTTTTCACAACTGTAGCAAAGAATAAACTTGGAGTTCACTCTCTATGTACATCCTTGTTTCCTCAGCATAAATTTTCTTGAAGGTGTAATTGTGAATGTTAATTTTAACAAAGAATAAGAATTTTCTGTGAAGCACCTTCACAGAAGAGAACACATGGTAGATTTCTTTGTTTTTATGTATTTTTTATATTACAATATATAATCCGACTCATCTCTCATTTTTTTCTTCAACAAATGGTTGTATTTCTAAATCACTTATCAATTTGCAGGAAGATATTGTGTGGTCTGCTCTTGTGAAGTTGTTTGATCCTGTGAAGTCTCCCAGATGTTACGCTGTTATTGCTCTGAAGAAGCAGCAATGATTTCCATTGAAGCAAATTATTAGATGTATTTCTCTATGAGATCTGTTGCTGAGATTGCTTTTCTAAACATGTATGTCCTGTTATATAAAAATGTTTAAATGATTGCTATATATTTTAAATAATAAAATAATGACTAATAGAAGGTTATAATCCCTTTTTCCATTGTCAAAGCATGCATTAATAAAATAAGAACCTGTGATAATAATATAAAACGGTTGACCTACATTCCTGAGTTAGTACATCAGTAGAACATTGTAATCTATGTCTTAATTCCTGTTCAATATTTAAGACCCCTTATATTTGCTACAAATCACGTTTTGATTTATTGAATTAAATACCGATAAGAGGTAAATGTACCTGGTGCTGAAGATCATTTGCAATTTCTTCCACATTTTAGAAGAGTTTTTCTGTTTTACCAGGAGGGGAAAATTCTGCACTTATAGGGAAGAAATACCCAGGAACAAGGTCAGAAATTTAAAAGTGCCTCATTTAAAGCACATTTTACACTGGGTTTTAATCTAAGTACATGGGATAATTCCCTTAAAGAAAGTTGTATCTTATAAGTAAGATATTCTCTTTAGGGATTCTTGAGGCAATTCATCTTGCTAAAATAAAGTGATGAGTTGGCACTTAATATAACTACCTTATGCTCTGTAAAAGCCAATCTGAGTAAACCAAGAGTCAATGGAATGAGGCCAACACTCTGCCCATTGTGAAACAAGTTCCTTTCATTAGCAGAAAACTTGAGGATTCTAATGCATACCAAAGAGATGAACAGCTGGGATAAAGCTTCCTTGATCCTCAACTAGAGAGATTTTATAAAATTTTCCAAAGCAAAAACTGCTTTTTTAAATGTTGGCATTGTTCCACAATTAAGAAGAATAATTACATGTATTTGTATTGTAATATAAATATTGAGTTTACAGCCTATATATATATATATATATATATATATATATATATATATGGATAATCAGGTTCTTTGTACAGATAGCACAATACTTAGAAAATAAGCCATTTTTAAGCTTTTTTCCTGCAAAATTTCAAACATATCTAGAAGTGGAGAGTAGAGTATAAGGAATCCCCACGTACTCATCACAAAGTGCAATAATTATCAACATTTTACCAATTTTGTTTCACCTATACACACATAAACATGAACATGCACACCCATCCACACATACCTAGCTGGAGAATTTTAAAGCAAATTCCAGGCAGTTTATTATTTCTAACAGTTATGGGGTTTTGTTTTGTTTTGTTTTTTCAAAATAACATCTATAATTGTCCCATTCACATATCTGCAATTGGCTGAAAAAGTCTTTATATCAGTTTCTTCAATTCAGAATCTAAACAAATTTAACACATTTGCATTTGCTTGATGTGTCTCAGGTTGTTTTAAATATATAAGTGTTTCCCCTCCATTTTTTAAAACTTCATATCATGTTTATTTATTTAAGAAACTAGGTAATTTATCCTATAAAATACAGATAGATTCTCTAGGATAAATTTCTATATTTATCAGATTATACCCTCAGAGAGCCATTTAATACACCCATCCCAAGTAGTTCCTAAAAGCTGTTATATCTAGAAACTTATGAGAGTTAAGTTATTATGTGTGTGTTTATTTTTTCTTTTGGCAAAAATACTTCATAGTTAGTGTTATGTACTTTCTATTGCATCACATCAGGAGACACGTCTTGTTTGGCTGTTCCATAGTTAGTGATACTAAGATTGATCAGCAGCTTCAGTTGTTTTATTTATTCAATATAAAGTTTTCCCATTAACCTTCCTCTGAATGGTTTTAGCAGTCAATGGCAATGATAGAAAACAGGAAAAAAGAAAAGAACCAGACTATGAGTTCATTTGTGATATTCATACTGACTGCCTAAGAATCCTTCTCAGTTTCAATTCGTCAATTGCATTCTTCTAAATAGCCTTCTTGGTTCAGCATGCTGTGATTTGCTCATATTGTTGACTATAAGAGTAACTATTTCAGGAGCATAAAACCTTTTCAGCCAACTTTTTTCTTTTATAATTTTACTTTCTGTATTAAAATTTAAAATCCTTTCCTGGTACCCAAATATTTTTATAACATCTATTTCTCATTATAATAAAGAAAAATACTTTATATATGTAAAACACCTTTTATTATAGAGAAGTAAATTACAACAGGTCGGGTGCAGTGGCTCATGCCTGTAATCCCAGCACTTTGGGAGACCAACGCGGGCAGATCACCTAAGGTCAGGAGTTCCAGACCAGCCTGACCAACATGGTGAAACCCCGTCTCTACTAACAATACAAAATTAGCCCGGCATGCTGGCACATGCCTGTAATCCCAGGTGCTCGGGAGTCTGAGGCAGGAGAATCACCCGAACTGAGGAGGCGAAGGTTGCAGTGAGCCGAGATCGCGTCATTGCACTTCAGCCTGTGCGACAAGAGTGAAATTCCGTCACAAAAAAAAAAAAAAAAAAAGTAAATTACAACAGTTTCATTAGCAAGGCAACTTGATAATAATTTCCCTATGTTTTAAACAATTGTCAGAAATTACGTGTATCCATTAATGGTTTCCATTTTTATTAATCAGTTAAATGTGTGACGCAAGCATCAAATCAACATGAGATAACCTGCATTCATCACACTGAGATGTAGAATTTCTTTCTACAGAAAGCAAAGAAACAGTATTTAAGACTGCAGCTTTGTACACATGAATCCCTTTGCAATGGTTGTAGACTCCCATTTTATAAAAACTGCACTTTGAGAACTAGTTTACAGTTTAGCCAAAGAATGTGGTGCCTGGGCATGAGCACAAATTCTGACAATTAAATTCTGAGTGAACTAAATCATGACAGTGCTTAACATCTTGCAGCCTTATTTGTAAAATGGGGTTTTATTTACTTTCATTTTATAAACATTTATTGAATGTCTACCATTTGTCAGAGATTACGCTAGGCATTGACAGTATGGAGACAAACAATATGCCACTGTCTTCAAAGAGCCTATAGTCCAGTGAGAAAGGTAAACAATAAAAGTATTAATTACAATAGTTACAATAGTCAAGATCAGAACTGAAGGGTTCAGGATATAGGATTCTTAAGGGTGTCTTCAGAGGAGTAGCTAAAGGGAACAGGGACTCAGTAATATTAGTAGTATAGTTTTGACTCATGCGAGCTAAATTGTTTTGTATCATTGAGTAAGTCACTTAACTGTTTAGTGTGCCCCAGTTTTCTTATCTGTAAAAAGAGCATAAGAATAGAACTCACGCTTAAGGTTGTTAGGAAGATTAAGTGTGTGACTATGTTATTGAACTACCTGAAAATGCCTCCAAAACAAGCTGCTAATGAAGTAAAACTAAGTTTTTTTATAACTCACTGCAGTAAAAGAGGCCATTGCCTTGACAGTCTTCACAGTGCATCTGAAGGGGGAGATTAGGGGAAGATATTTATAGGATTTGGAGGTCTGGGCCCAAAGGTAGAGAACAAACTGGGATTTGAAAAAGTTTATGACATAAGAGATTAGGATTAGCATAGGGTCTTGAAGGGTCTCGAAGCAAGTGTTGATAAGTAAATTGTTGCTTGATACATGAATTCTTTGAGAAGTGGAAAGGATTGAGATAAATTAATGTATAGGGATTTTCTGAAGCAATGAAATTATTTATTGAGGTACAGTCTTATTCCTATGCAAAGTTTTCCTGTAAAAAAAATAAATAAATAAATCATGTTAACACAGGTGATTTCAGTTCTTAAACCTAGTATCTCTGTCATGCTGATGCAGATGTTTACAGTTCTCAATGTAAAGCACTTAATTCTACATAATGCATAGTATAAAATAGTTGTGTTTGCTAAATTTTCTAGAGAGACTAAAATGTGAACTTAACCATATTTATAACATCGATTTCATAAGAAAAGTGTTATAAATTCTGACTAAACAACTTACAAATGGATTTTTCGTATCCCCATTTAAAAGCTCAAGAATTCTTCACATTTAAAAGTGAAATTGCACAGCCAACATCATACTGAATGGTCAAATGCTGGAAACAGTCCCCTAAGAACAGGAACAAGACAAGGATGGCCACTTTCACCACTCCTGTTGAAAATAGTATTGAAAGGCTTGGCAAGAGCAATCAGTCAAGAGAAAGAAAGAAAAGGTATCCAAATAGGAAAAGAACAAGTCAAGTTAGCTGTGTTCACTGATGATATGATATGATATGCAAAAAGGTGCCTAGAACTGATAAACGACTTCAGGAAAGTTTCAGTGTACATAATCAGTGTACAAAAATCCGTAGCATTTCTATACACCAAAAATGTTCAAGCTGACTGACAGCCAAATCAAGAGGGCAATCCCATTTACAATAGGCACCTAAATAAATAAATTAAAAACACCTAGGAATACGTCTAACCAAGGAAATAAAATATCACTACAAGGAGAACTACAAACAAATCGTTTGTAAGAAAGAAATCGTAGATGACAAACAAATGGAAAAACATCCCATGCTCATGGATGGGAAGAATCAATATCATTAAAAAAGCTGTACTGCCCAAAGCTGTCGACAGATTCAATGTTATCCTTATGAAATGACCAATGTCATTTTTCACAGGATTAGAAAAATGTATTCTAAAATTTATATGGAACCAAAAAGGGGGCCTGAATAGACAAAGCAAAAGGAACAAAACCAGAGTCATCACACTACCTGACTTCAAACTATACTATAAGGTACAATCGCCAAAAGAGCATGATACCAGTTCAAAAACAGACACGTAGACCAATGGAACAGAATAGAGAATCAGAAATAAAGCCACACACCAATAACTATCTGATCTTTGAGAAAGTGGTCAAAAACAAGCAATGAGGAAAAGACTCCATATTCAATAAGTAGTGCTGGGATAACTGGCTAACCATATGCAGAAGAATGAGACTAGACCCCTAATTTTCACCATAAAAATGAACTCAAAATGGATTAAATATTTAAATATAAGACGTCAAATTATAAGAATACTATAAGAAAACCCGAGAAATACCATTCTAGACTTTGGTTTGGGGAAAGAATTAATGACTATGCCCTCAAAAGCAATTTCAACAAAAAATTTGATGGGTGGAACCTAACTGCACTAAACTGCTTCTGCACAACAAAAGAAACTATCAATAAACAGGCAGCCTACAGAATGGTAGAAAATATTTGCAAACTATGCATCTGACAAAGGTCTAATATCCAAAATCTATAAGGAATGTAATGCAACAAGCAAAAAACAAACAACCATATAAAAAGTGGGCAAAGCACATGAATGGACACTTTTCAAAAGATTTACAAGTGGCCAACCAACATATTTTAAAATGCTCAACATAACCGATCCTCAGAGAAATGTACATCAAAGCCACAATTAAATACCATCTCACACCAGTCAGAATGGCTATTACTAAAAAGTCAAAAAGTAGCAGGTGCTTGTGAGGATACAGAAAAAAAGAGAACATTTATACATTGCTGGTGGGACTTTAAGTTAGTTTAACCACTATGGAATGCAGTTTGGAAATTTCTCAAAGAACTTGGAACTACCATTTGACCCAGCAATCCCATTACTGGGTATATACCCAAAGGAAAGTAAATTGTTCTACCAAAAGGACAGCTGTACTCATATGTTCATCATAATATTATTCATAATAGTAGAGACATGGAATCAACTTCGGTGCCCATCAATGGTGGATTGCATAAGGAAAATATGGTACATAAAACACCGTGAAATACTACACAGCCATAAAAAAGAATAAAATCATGTCCTTTGCAGCAACATGGATAAAACCAGAGGCCATTATCCTAAGCAAATGAATGCAGGAACAGAAAACCAAATACCACATGTTCTTATAAGTGGGAGCTAAACATTGGATATGCATGACATAAAGATGGGAACCACAGACACTGGGGACTACAAGAGGGGTGAGAAAGGGTGGGGGCGGGGGCTGAAAAACTACCTATTGGGTACTATGCTCATTACCTTGGTGACAGGCTCACTCACACTCCAAACCTCAGTGTTAGGCATTAAACCCATGTAACAAATCTGTACATTATAATGAATCTAATTATAATGTGAATCTAAAACAAAAGTTGAAATTATTTTTAAAAAGAAATACAAAAAAGGATACTTTTGTCCAATATTAATTAAAATATTAAAACCTACTTTGATTTTGATGTAACTTCCTTTTCATGAACATTTGCAAATATGCCTTTTTCCTTTCTATTAATTTTGAATTTTTTGTACTTACATGTTTTATATATGTCTTGTCTAAACAGCATATTGTTGGACCTTAGTTTTGCAGGTCAGTCTTTGTGTTTTAACTGAAGGATTTGATTTACACTCAGTAGAATTGCTGATATATGTGAATTTAAGTCTGCCATTCTATTATTTGCTTTCTATATGTACTGCCTGTTCTGTTTATTTTTGTCTTTTATGGCCTTTTTTTTTTTTCTTGAGAGACAGAGAATCATTATCACACTTACATGTAGGCAAGCAGGGCCCCCTGTTCTAAGCCCCACACATCAAAGGTCCTTGAACATTGGAGTCCTCTCTGGTGCATAGGACCATCTGGCTTGACAGTGCCATCTGGGCAGGGCAGCCCTCACAGCCCTAGTCCTGATTACAAACTGTTGCAGGCCTTCTCCCCTTTAATCAACTCTTAAAGAGACAGCCTTTGTAATGAAAACAGTTTCAATTTTTCAGGAAGATATAATAATTCTAAATTTAGTTAACATATTCAGTTAACATAATCTCAAAATATATGAAGCAAACATTAACACAACTACAAGGGGAAATAGATAAATCTGCAGTCATTCCAGAAGTATCTTTATGTTCCTATCTATTGTATGGAAAAAGCAAACAAAATTATAAGGATATAAGATTTGAACAATGAAATAAGTAAAACTAGCCTAATGGACCAATACAGTACACTGTACCCAATCAGTACAGATTACATAATTTTTTTAAGCACATATGGAACTTTTAGGAATTTAACTATGGGCTGGGCTTTAAAGCCAATTTCAATAAATTTCAAAGATTGACATCATATACAGTATAATCTTTGATCACAATGTATTGAAGCTGAAAATGCTTTAAAATGAGTAGAAAATCTTCATTTGCTTTGAATTTTAAAATCGTACAGTGAAATAATTTGGGAGTAAAGGAAATCACAGTAGACATCACAAAATATTTTGAAGTGAATAATAATGAAAATAATTGAATGGAAACATAGTGGAAAATTATGCATGAAAACCAATATTCTGAGCTAAAGTCATGCTATAATTACAGTACTACTTAGGCCACAAATATGACAAAAGTACTGACATGTACTTTGATTGTAATGAATTTGATTATAATGAAAGAAAAGAATTTGATTATAATGATTTGATTATAATGAAAGAAAAACACATCAGGGGTGATGAATGCATTCAAAAATCACTTCTTAGATAACTAACAAAATTGAAACAACTCTGTCAAAACTTACACTTTTTTTTTAAATAGAACATTTAACCAATATCAGGAATTGAAAAGGGAACATCACTATAGATCCTACAGAAATTAGAGCAACCCTATGATGGTATATGTATAAATTTGTATGAAATGGAAAACATTTCTAAAAGAAATGCAATATAGCAAAACTACCTCAAGAAGGAAAGTAAATCACAAATAACATGACTGTTTAATTGAATCTGCAATTAATTCTTTATTAAGTACTTTCAATGATAGTACTTTGTTGATGTTGCATGTAATTTAATTGATTACCATCTCTTAGTTAGCTGCCCTGTGACTAAGACCATGCTAGACACTAAAGGTGGGGAGAAAGATTTTAGAACTTTGACAGTTCCTAATTTTAAGAGTTTATAATCTAGACATTGAAACATATATGAGAGGTATATGGAAGAGTTAAGGTTTAGATAATGACTTTGAGAAGAGAAAAAAATAAGTTGCTACATGAACACACAATCTTTTACAATGAACTATGTCCTAGTACTGTTCACTTCTGTTGCCAACTGTGAGTATGGTGCATTACTCATAGTTTCCTTCATGTTGTTTTTCAGTGTGCTCAGTACAGTGGCTTATTTTCATGGAGAAGGACTGTTTAAGAAATAATCTACTATATGAAATATGTGCTGTGGTTAACCTGTGACCAAAGGAACTCCAAGCTCCCACACCTTTGTGGATGGCTTGTACTTGGCTACTGGCTATATGTATATCGTAATTTATTGATGTATTTATTTCAGTAGTTTGCCTTATTCAGTTTGCAAATATTTTGTCATTGGAAGGCCTTTTTAAAAAAAAATATACTGTTTTCATTAGAATTTTCAGATGCACAATCCAGCAAAAAAGAGTTAACACATGTCAGCATAGAACAAAGTAGCATGTATTTAAATCTCATGGGAGGAAAAGCCCTTACCTTGCATTAAGTTATGATCGAACATAGTCAATTTTAGAAAAATAGAGAAATTATGCAAGTTCCAGCCTAAAATATACCACATTGCCTTCCATTTGGTCAACATGGGATTTTGTGTGCATCAGATGATGTTGAAGTAACTGCACATATATTGTGATTTAGCTGCCTTCTCAGGAAAGGCAAAATCTTCTAATATTGCTTCAACTTTTCTAAGAAAAACACTTCATCTGAATGGTGGTTTTTCGATCAAGCAAAGTATATTCAAATAGTGTCTCTCAAGAGCAAGATAAAACAATTCCAGATACCACTGGATTATAACAACAGACATATTTAGTGTTTTGGTGGCTTCCGAATATTTCTAATTTTAGTAGATAATATAATTCTGTGTAGGTAGACCACTGAATAAAGGAAAAAGAGACAGACTTTAAATCATAAAGAAAAAAGTATTATTGCTCTACTTCCACTTAAACTAACTTAAAAGGATTGAACTAAAAAATAAAATAGAAATCAGAGGACGGTTCAGTTTTAATGTTGTAGGATGTTAGACATTGTTCTGTGTATACAAGTAATGCCTTAAAGAGTCTACATTTGCATTCACATTATTAGCTTATACTTAATTTAGAAAGTTTAGGAAGCCATCCTTAACAGCATGTTATACTGAACTAAAGAATGATTTTTAAAGATTTTGAGGATCAGTACTTAGAGTTTAAGAACTGAAGGCTTTTGCAAGATAAATTATTTCACAGGTAACTTTTGTTTCATTAATAGCAAGCACAGTTGTTTAGCTTCAGATAAACAGGTCTTTTTTTTTTTTTTTTTCTTTGAGACGAAGTCTTGCTCTTGTCCCCCAGGCTGGAGCGCAATGCTGTGATCTCGGCTCACTGCAGCCTCCGCCTCCCGGGTTCAAGCAATTCTCCGGCCCGGGCCCCCCCCGACCTGAGTAGCTGGCATTACAAGCACCTGCCACCACGCCTGGCTAATTTTTGTATTTTTAGTAGAGATGGGCTTTCACCATGTTGGCCAGGCTGGTCTAGAACTCCTGACCTCAGGTGATCCACCCGCCTCGGCCTTCCAAAGTGCTGGGATTGCAGGTGTGAGCCACCGCGCCCAGTCAGGTTTGAAGTTCTTAAAAATATGATTCATACTTTTAGATGTCTAGCACAGTTTTGATATCTACTTTTTTAATGTGGTTATTGGCAATGTGTTTTCATTCTAATACATTGGTAGTAAATGCTTGGAGAAGAATTAATATTGTTGCTATTAATAACATAGCTTCTAACTTTAACAAAATAGGGGTAAATCAACATAAATTTCCTTAACTTTCTTTTATTATTAAAAAAAATTAAGTCCCTTAAGCTTTGTTTAAAGTTAGGTAAATATACTGTCGTTGTAGAACTTCTGAAGATTATAGTAGACTAATTAAGTCCCATCATATACACATTTAATGTATGTCCTGATTTTTAGATTCTAACTTCTCTATAAAATGTAAATTAATAAGGTGTATAGGATAGCTGTTTGTTGGGACCAAAACAAAAATGCCACCTCTGAAAGACAGGAAACAGGAGACTCAGTCTCTACAGCTTTTCAACAATTGGTGTGTGTGCGTGTGTTTCGGATCAAGTAATATTTTCAATCTCAACAAAACTTCATTGAACATCTATGAGCTGGACACTGTACTAGGTGATTTTACACTTATATCCACCCTCAGAACAATAAACTAATTATTAAATTAGTGTTATAGATCATTAATATCAAAACATTCATTTACACCCAGGGAAAGAGCAGTAATACTTTATTTTATTCATTCCCTCTAGGGTTTTGTTTTTTCTAAAGCATAATGATAGATTTCATGGGCCGTTCTATACACATGATCATGTTGTTTCCAAATAAAGACAGTTTTACATATTTAAAGAAAAGGGAATGAAGAAAACTTAACGGAACTTGTAAACAACCCCAAAAGAGCCAAGCTTCAAGTCATAGAAGTATAAAAGCAGAAGAAAAGATAAATGGGGTAGAAAGCTTATTTAGAGACATAGTAGTGGAACACTTTCCAAACCTAGAGAAAGATGTAAACATCCAGGTACTGGGAGACCAGAAGTCTCCAATCAGATCCAATCCAAATAAGACTACCACAAGACATATCCACACTATCAAAAATCAAAGACAAAAAGAGTATCAAGAGAAAAGAAATGAGTAACATATAAGGGAGTTCCAATATGCCTATCAACAGACTTCTCAGCAGAAACATTATAGGCCATGACAAAGTATGATGATATATTCAAAGTGCCAAAGAGACAATACAAAAAACTGAACCAAGAGTACCTAGCAAAGCTGTCCTTCAGGAATGAAGGTGAGATAAAGACTTTCCTAGAAAAACAAAAGCTGAGGGAGTGTGTTACCACAGATCTGTCTTATAGGAAATACTGAAGTGAGTTCTTCAAGCTAAATGAAAAGGATGCTGAATATACAATCTGAAAGGATACAAATTTTGACATTAAAACTTCAAAATGGGTGGCGGAGAGAGGGGTAAAAATGTAGAGGTATTTTGTGATCAAAGTTAAGTTGTTAGCTTAAAATAACCTTTCATAGTCATAAGATTTTTTGGTAAGTCTCATGTTACCCCATAAAGCAAAAAAACTTATAGTAGATACACAGAAAGTAAAACGGAATCAGAACATACCACTAGAGAACACTGCTTAACTACAAAGTAAGGTAACATGAAAGGAAGTAAGGAACAAAGCCTCTGCAAAACAAATAGAAAACAATTAACAAACTGCTAGTAGTAAGTCCTTACCTATCAGTAATTACTTTGAATATAAATGGACTAAATTCTCCAATCAGAAGACATAGAGTGGCTAAATAGATTTAAAAAAAAAAAAAAAGACTCAAGTATACACTGCCTTTAGACATACTTTATCTAAAAGAACACACATAGCCCAAAAGTGAAAAAGATATCCCATGCAAATGAAACCATAATATAGCAGAAGTAGCTATACTTATATCAAAAATGTAGACTTTATGTCCAAAACTAAAAAGTGACAAAGAAAGTAATTATACAATGATATGAGTCAATTCAGCAAGAAGATATAACAATTTGTAAATATATATAAACCTAACATCAGGACACTGAAGTATATAAAGCAAATATTAATACATCTGAAAAGAGAGACCACAGCACAAAAAATAGCGGGGGACTTCATTACCTCACTTTCAGCAATGAATGGGTCATCCAGACATAGAATGAATAAGGGGATATTGGACTTAAACTGCACTTTAGATCAAGTGAATCTAACAGACATATACAGAACATTCTTTCCAAGAGGTGCAGAATATACATTCTTCCCAATCATACACGGAACATTCCCCAGGATAGTGCACATGTTAAGTTACAAAGGAATTGAAATCATATCAAGTATCTTTTCTGACCACAATGGTAT
Source organism: Papio anubis (assembly GCF_008728515.1). Lineage (NCBI taxonomy): Eukaryota > Metazoa > Chordata > Mammalia > Primates > Cercopithecidae > Papio > Papio anubis. Next base: position 76,795,970 of record NC_044984.1, read on the forward strand.
AAAACTAGAATTAGTAAAGGAGGAACCTCAGAAAATCCACAAATATGTGGAAATCAAATAATCAAAATTTAATTTAATAGTAAATATTTATTAAATAATCTTGAATAATCGGTGAGTTAAAAAAGAAATCAAAAGGGAATTTTTTAAAAAATGCCTTGAGACAAATGAAAATTGAAACACAACATACCAAAACTTATGGGATGCAGCAAAATTTCTACAAGGGTAGTTTATAGTGACAAAGTCCTACATTAATAGAAATATGTCAAATAAATAACCTAATTTGATACCTCAATATACTAGAAAAACAAGAACAAACTAAGTCCAAAATTAGTAAAAGGAAGAAAATAATAAAGATCAGAGCAGAAATAAATGCAATAGAAACTAGAAAAACAGTAGAAAATATCAATGAAACTAAGAGTTCAGAAGATAAATAAAATCAACAATCCTTTGGCTAGACTTAGTAAAAAGAGAGAAGACTCAAATAAAAAAGCTCAGAAATGAAAAAGGCATTACAAGTGAAATAAAATACATGGGATCATATAAACCTAAGAGAAATGCATAAGTTCCTTTTCACATACAACTGCCAAGACTGAATTATGAAGAAATAGAAAATATAAATAGGGTAATCATGAGTAAGGAGATTCAATCAGTAAGAAGTCTCCCATCAAAGAAATTCCAGAATGTGATGGTTTCACGGCTGAATTCTATCAAACATATGAAGAAGAATTAATAAAATCCTTCTCAATTTCTTGGAAAAAACAATCAAGGGGAAGGAATGCTTTCAAACTTGTTTTACAAGGCCAGTATCACTCTGATACCAAAGCCAGGCAAGGACACTATAAAAAGGAAAACTAGAAATCAATATCTCTAATGAATATAGATGCAAAAAATCCTCAACAAAGTGCTAGCAAACAAAATTCAACATCACATTAAAAAGATCATTCATCATGATCAAGTGATATGTATCCCAGGGGTGCAAGGATCATTCCATATATGTAAATTAATAAATGTGATACATCACATTAACAGAACAAAGGACAAAATCCATACAATCATTTTAATAGATGCGGATAAGACATTTGACAAAATTCAACACCCTTTAATCATAAAAACTCTCAAAATTAGGTATAAAAGGAATGTACATCAATACAATAAAGGTTGTGTATGACAAATTCACAACTAACATACTCAGTGGAAAAAAATTGAAAGCTTTTTTCTAAGATCCAAAACAAGACAAGGATGTTCACTCTCAACACTTCTATTTAATATAATACTGGAGGTCCCACCCAAAGCAATTAGGCAAGAGAAAAATAAATAAAAGGCATATAAATTGGAAAGGAAGAAGTTAAATTATCCCACTTTCCAGACAGCATGATCTTATATATAGAAAACGCTAAAGACTCTGCAAAAAAACTGTTAGAACAAATAAAATAAATTCAATAAAGTTGTAGTATACAAAATTAACATACAAAAATCAGTATTATTTCTATATAATTAGAACTATATGATGAAGAAATCCAGAAAACAATCCCATTTACAATAGATGCAAAATAAAATCAAATACTTGAGAATAAATGTAACCAAGGAGGTAAAAGACCCTTACACTAAAAAGCATAAGCCATTGATGAAATAAATTGAAGGAGACACACATTAATGGAAAGATACTCTGTGTTCATGGATGAGTAGAATTAATATTGTTAATATACCCATACTACCCAAAGCGTCCTACAGATTTAAGGCAATCTCTGTTACAATGCCAATGACATTTCCACAGAAATAGAGAATAGCAATCCTACAATGTCTATGGAACCACAAGAAACCCTGTAGAGCCAAAATATCTTGAATTAAAAGAAGAAGATAAATAAAATCAACAATCCTTTGGCTAGACTTAGCAAAAAGAGAGAAAACTCAAATAAACAAGCTCAGAAATGAAAAAGGCATTTCAAGTAAAATAAAATACATGGGATCATATAAGCCTAAGAGAAATGCATAAACAAGAGGCAATACACAACCCAACTTCAAAATATACTACAAAGCTACAGTAACCGAAACATCATGGTGCTGCATAAAAATAGACACACAGACCAATGGAACAGAAAACAGAGCCCAGAAATAAATCTGCACATTTACAGCCAACCCATATTCAACAAAGTTGCAAAGAACACCAAATAAGGAAAGGACAGTTTCTTTAATAAATGGTGCTGGGGAAATTGGATATTTACATGCAAAAGAATGAAATTAGACCCTTATCTCACATTATATATAGAAATCAACTGAAAATGGGTTAGATACTTAAATGTAAGATCCAAATCTATGAAACTAATAGAAGAAAATGTGAGGCGAAAGCTCCATGACATTGGTCTGCCCAATGATAATTTGGATATGATCTCAAGAGGTAATAAAAGCAAAAATAGACACATGGAAATGTCACAGTAAAAAGCTTCTGCACAGTAAAGGAAACAATCAACAGAGTGAAGAGACCACGTACAGAAATTTGCAGACTATCCTTTTGATAAAGGATTAACTAAAGAGTTCAATTTAATAACAAGAAAACAAATAACCCAATATAAAAGTGGGCAAAGGACCTGAGTAGACGTTTTCTTAAAAGAAAACATACAAATAGTCAAGAGGTATATGAAAAAATGCTCAACTTCACATATTATCATGGAAATACAAATCAAAACCACAATGAGATATTACCTTACACCTATTAGAAAGGTTATTAAAAATGATAACAAGTATCGAGTAGGATGTGGAAAAAAGGAACTCTCACAGTGAGCAGGAATGTAAATTAGTACAGCCATTATGAAAAGCAATACGGAGTTTTCTCAAAAAAATTAAAAGTAGAACTACCATATGATCCAACTATCCCACTACTGGGTATATATCCTAAGGAATAGAAATCAGTGTGTTGAAGAGATATCTGCACTTCCATGTTTATTCCAGCACTTTCCACAATAACCAAGATATAGAATCAACCTAAGTGTCCATCAATGGATGAATGAATAAAGAAAATGTGGTAAATACACATAATGGAATACTATTCGGCCATGAAAAAGTTAATCATTTGCAACAACATGGATGAGCCTGGAGGACATTATGTTAAGTGAAATAAGACAGATACAAAAAAACAAACACCACGTGGTTTCTTCCATAGGTGGAATCTTAAAAAGACTGATCTCATAGGAGTAGAAAGTAGAGTGGTGGCTACCAGGGCTGGGGTGGTTGGTGGGGACAGCAGGCTGGTTGGGGAGATGTTGGTCAAAGGACACAAAAATTCAGGAAGGTAGGAGTTACAAGCTTAAGACATCTATTGCACAAGTCAAGTGTAATATGTTTAAGAGATATATAATTAACATGATACTGTATTCTTGAAAAATGCTGACAGTGGATTTAGGTGTTCATTCCACAAAAATGGACACCTATGTGACATAATGCATATTTTAATTTGCTGTATTTAGTCACTTTACAATGTTTATATACTTTAAATCATCATGTTGCATGCAGTAAATATACACAATTACATCTGTCATTTAAAAAAATTAATTAAAAAAATTTTATATTATCTATATATCAAAAACTCTAGCTTCTATAAATATATATTGCAGTTTTAAAAACATAGCTCTTTAAAAAGTCTTTATAATTTTTTGGTAGACTCTGCACACTAAATTCTGTGCTTTTTCTGTTTCTCTCTGATTATGGCTGTCTTTTCACCCATAGGTTCTTTTTACATTAATAAAGGTAGCAAAGCAATTGGCATTGGAATTTACACAGAATTTTAAGAAAATCAGGATACAGTGAATTCACTGAGGCAAAGAAGTCAGGTTACTGGTCCAAAGCTCAAATTGCCTTAACATACAAGCTGTCATTTTTACAAATCCATGAAAAATGAGTAAGGAAATTGGTTCTTGAATAATATGGTCATGCCACTTTAAGCTGTTGTTTTTTCTCTTTTTGTTAAAAGAATGAAGAAAATATATTTAAAATACTCATAGTCCCACCACAAGTATACATATTTTTCATTTGATTCAAATGTATTCATTATTTATATTTGCCTTAATAATGAACATATCATTTAATATTCTGTATCTTTTACTTAATATTATATAAAAAGCATTTTCTTATGATTCTACATCACCCTCATGATAATTATTTTTAAGACTCCATCCTAATGAGACATACACTATTTACCATAATTTTACTGTTAGATCTCTAGGTTGTTTCTGATTTCTTGCTGTTGAATGCTAAGACTGCTGTGAATGCCTTGAGCTTAAAGCATTATTCCCTTTCTTCAATTATTTCCTGTCTCAGAGCATATATTCCCAGAAATTTTCCATTTTAAAATATATATATTTAAAATATGTAATTACATTGTTCTTCATAACAGCTGCCATCTTGGGAAATTATTGATGGTTAAACACAGGATTCAAGGAGAGCTTCATGACAATGAAATGCAAGCTTTGAATATTCTACTGCTTAGATATTTGTACATAAAAATACCAGAAAACATAGACAAGCAATCTACTAATGATTTGACAGAAATTTATTCAGATAAATGAAGTCTTCTATATAAATGTGCCAATAAACTTAATTCAAAAATATTACCCAAAATGCACAAATGACCAGTAACCAAACACATACATAGCATTTTCTATGTACCCCATATACTATAATTTTTTAAACACCCTATAACTTAATCTGTGTTGCAAACTGTTTTCTCTGCCCCAAAGGATCCACCTCTAATCTAGTAAATGCAAAAAGCATATAGATTAAGTGAAACCATGAACAGACACAGAAGCTCAATTTTAAATGTCATAATAAAAAAAAGTACACCACTTACCTATATTAGTTAATAGATGTCAAAATGGCCAGCTTGACAGCAATAGAAGAATGGGACCACTTCAGTTACAGATTTCATGGAATTCCCCTCAGAATTTCCATTTTTATTGGCCTCTTATATGCAACCCAAAGGTGTTGCATAAGCCCCTTCCTGGCAAGCAGGAGTACATCATCAATTTTTTTTGACAGTTTTGAAAGTCTACAATTTAAATTGCTGTTTCACCATTTCAGACTCCATGGAAAGTTCCAGTATGTTAACATAATTCCAGATTCACTATTCTCAAGTGTGCTGGCAACTGAGCAGCCTTCTCTGAAGGAGTCTTCTTGAGTGGCCAGATCTGTTTTAAAAATTTTAGAGGTGACTCCAACTTTATATTCCTCTTATACACATACATACCATTCATACACAGTGTCCTTGGCAACTACTCAATTTTTAAAAGGTTCTTTAAACTCCAGATGGCATGATGGATTATAATAATAATGTCAACTAAATATTTATTGAGTGCCTATTCTGTGCTAGGTGCTGTTCTAAGCACTTTATATTTATTAATTTATTTAATCCTCACAACAATCTTAAGAGGAAGGGGTGATTTTATTTCTGCTGCAGGAAATTGAGATACAGAGAAGGTCAGGCACCTTGTTCCAAGTAGGAGTAGCTAAAGAGAACAATTGAATGGTAAAATCAAGGTTTAAATTCAGGCATTCTGTCTTGAGAGTTTAACCACATAACCGCTACAGATACTCCCTTACCACTTAATTAAGGGTCTTCTGTGTTGATCTTCTATTTTTTCCATTTCCTCTTGAGAAAAGCAAGATATTACTGGACATATAGCCCTACAGACCTCAAGCACTTGATGATACCTTGGTTTCCCTGCCTCTGAATAGGTAGGTCTCATAATCTGCCAAGGAATATAATGGATTTTACAAATGGGTAAAATAATATTTGATTTTTCTTAGATAGAAACCTAAAAAAGGTCTTACTAGGAAAATATGTGTACAACTAAAATCATATATAAGTTGATTTTGAATTTTCTGTTTGAAATAATAATAGATATTTGCTTTAGTTTTTATATTGGAAAGTTAAAGCTGAAAGTTAAAGTCATTTTTCCCCAAAATTACCTAGCTAAAACTTGAAGATGCTAAAACTCAAAATAAATAACAATTATGGACAATGTTCAGACAAGGCCACTTAATGACATGTCTGAAACAAGACAGACAAGGTCATTCTCAACATCCTCTCTTCTGATTAACATGAGTGATTGCTACTTTTTTACTAGTAACTACTCTGGGTCTACTTTAATTCTCCTGCCTCCTAGACTAAAATAATAATAACAATAATAATTAAGGCCAGTTATTGACTTATCCCAGCTTCTTAAGAACATCCAGTACAGAACTGGACTCCATGTTTTAAAATCCAACCTTCAACCATGCAATTCAAGGCCAAATCATATAAGAAGTTCCTGCAAACTCTCTTTTACTAGGACAACCCATGGTTTCTCTTGGAGTGCATTCTTACTGGCAGCAGTAAGCTAAATAAATCTAACATGGACTTACAGGTACGTTCTTAGAGCTCTTTGGTTGATGGCCTATAATAGTTTCTCGATTGTTTGGCTACATACAAGGTGGTGCTAAGGTATATTAAAAAATAATATTTGGGAAAAAACTTCAAATTTCCTATTTTGTATATGTTGAGTTTAGGATGCTTTTGAGACATTCAAACATTGTTAAAGAAGTGATATCACAAAGGGGAAGCTTGGATGCCACTTTAGAAATTACCAATATATAAATGGAAATGGAAGTCAGGGTATAGATGATATCACTCAGAGTAAAAAGCATAGGAAAGGAAGAATGGGAAACTATCATTGAATCTGGAATAACTCCAGTATGAAGGTTCTGTAGGGAAGGACAAACAAGAAAGGCTGAGAAAGTTCATCCAAAATTCAAGTATAAAAACCAAGAGCATATCATCACGTAAACCAAAGAAGAGAATATGTCAGGGCCTATGGAGTGACCAGTGTTTGAAAACATTTTAGAGACCAAGTAAGAAGACAATTGAAAAATGCCCTTTGGAGTGTGTGAGATTAAGTGTCAACTTCATTGCATTGAAGTATGCAAAGTACTGTTTCTGGGTGTGTCTGTGAATGTGTTGCCAAAGGAGATTAACATTTGAATCAGTAGACTGGGAGAGGCAGACCCACACTCAATGTGGGTGGCCACCATCTAATAAGCTGTGAGTGGTAGCAGAAGAAGGTGGGAGAAGCTGACTTGCTGAGTCTTCTGGCCTTCACCTTTCTCCTGTGCTGGATGTGTCCCACCCTGGAACACCAGACTCCAAGTTATTCAGCTTGTGGACTCTTGGACTTACACTGGTGGTTTGCCAGGGGTTCTCGGGGGTTTTTTTGCTACAGACGGTCTGCTTCCCTACTTTTGAAGTTTTGGGACTCAGACTGGTTTCCCTTGCTCCTTAGCTTGCAAAAGGCCTGTCATGGGACTTCACCTTCTGATGTGTGAGTCAATACTCCTTCATAAACTCCCCTTTACATATACATCTATTAATTCTGTCCCTCTAGAGAACCCTGATTTAATACAGAGTTCATCATTGGTATTTTTGTGAGAGATTTTTTTCAGAGTTGTGATGGAAACAGAAGCCAGATTACATGAAAGAGGAGTAAGTATGAGGCAAGCTAAGTGAAGAAAGGAGGAAGGATCATCCAGAAAAGGGGACAGCATGATAGTACTATAAGTAGTGGTTAAATGTGTAGACTCCTAGAGACTGATAGAGTTCAAATTCCAAATTTGTCTCTTACTAGCTGTGTGACCTTGGTCAATTATTTAACTTATTTGTGCCTCAGTTTCTTCATTTGTCAACTGGGGGCAAAACAGTAACTGACCACATGGGGTTGTGAGAAGGAATCGGTCAATTAATAGAGAGTCCTGAATGTAGAAATTTCTCAATGAATATTAGGCAACAATTATTACAAAAACATGAAACAGCCTGACACCCATAGGGGCTTGAACATAGATCAACGTGAATGGTGGGTGTAGTGCTAAGACCAGAGAAATTGACAGGGTTGTGGACATAGAGGATCTTGAATGCCACGTTAATGAGGTAGATCTCCTCTCAAGCCATAAGATTCATTTAAGGAGTTTAAGAAAGGAGAGCTATGATTATATTTCTATTTTAGAAAAATCACACTGACTGTCAGCTACATGATGGATTGGAGTAGAACTGATGTGGGGGCTAGGACAGCAATTAGTAGCCTATTCCAGAAACCTAAAGGAAAAGTGGTAATGCATGGATTAAGACAGAGGAAGCAGAAAAGAATGTTTTTAAATTGTGAGAAAAGTCAAAGAGGTACAATTATTATGACTTGATTACTGATTGATATTGCAGAAGAGGGACAAAATGAAGTCTAGGATACACACCAAGTTGAGTGGCTGCTAGCTGGGTAATGCAGCCATTTACTGGGGCAGAAAATCCAGGAGGGACAAAGGGCTAAGGGGTTGCTTGGGAATTGGGAGGATGAATGCTCAGTTTTGGATATGTGGTATCTATGGCACATGGGACACCAAATGAAGATACATGACTTAGAACCCATAGGAAAATTTGAGCTCAAGATTTATAATTATTGTTTCTGTCATGAATGTTCAAATGGTTACTGAGAAGGACTAGAGAGGAAAACATGCTTGAAAAAAAAAATGTTATTCAGAAGAGTTATTTTAGGTAAATGATGGCAGTTGACAATAGACAAATGCCAAATCTTATTGAGAATTTAGAAGAAGACAAATAATGGCAACTTCTATAGCTGCCTAACATCCTCAAATGAGGTTCTTTTATTCAACAGTAGATATTAAGGATGAGGAATAACAATGGGGACCAAGAAGCCTAGCCCCTCTCTCTTCTCCTCAGCCTCCCAGCTTCTCCCTGTGGTCCAGGTTATGTGAGAAAAATAAGCATCGTACATTGGAGAGAGTGGCAGGGGAAGAAGTGCCTGGAGAGCTAGCCACACTTCAGGGAAGCACATGTATGGTAAAAAGGTATATGGTGTAGGGTAGTTGGTTTTCTCTAAATGGGGACTTCCACAGGACCTCAGTGGAAAGGATGGTAGCAGTAAGGGAGTGAGTGAGAAGAAGGAAGAACACAGCAGTACAGTCAGAGCATAAAGAAAGCTAGATGATTGGAGGGGCATGTTTTGTCCATTGGGGAAGGACAACAAGATGAAGACATGTATTTCTGAGTTTGTTATTCAAACAAAGCTGCTGAGAGACCTCAGGTGGTCACTTTCTGTCCCTGTGGTAAGGGGTATGATAATTCCTCAGCCGAAGTATTAGCTGTTGCATACTTATCCCAAGTGAAACCCTTTTCCTTACCTTCTTCCTGGCATGCTGTACTCACATTTCCAGACCCACCTTAAATGTCATTCTCTCTAGAAATCCTCCCCAACTAACTTTAGCAGGCATAATTTTTCCTTCCTCTAAGCTTCCATGGCTTTTGGTGTACCTTGTAAGTACACCTTGTAAGTACACCATTGTTTACTGGCAATGGTGTACATTGTAAGTAAAACATTCCCACTCTACAGTGGAAGTCAGAAAGATGTACATGACTTGCCCAAGATTTTCTGACTCCAAGACCAGTGTTCTTTGTTTTGTTTTGTTTTGTTACATGTAGACACGTATGAGGCCACTCACTGGTGGCTTAGTCTTTTAAAAAGAGAAAGGTACCAAATTCTAATAATCTTCTAGATTTATAGAAAATAGCACCATGTTTGCCAGGATAGCTAGTCTTTGCTTTTGCTCCAACACAGCGGGCATGTTGCCTTGCTTCTGACACGTAGGAAGAATGCAGAGAACATGGCCCTCATGGAAAGGGACTCAAGAATGTACCACTGCTCAGGTAACAAAACTATCAAGTGGGCATTTGGCATATGTGAAATGCTTACAAATTACATGATTTGAAAGATATGTCTCTGTCAGACAATCCATTCTTTGGATAAAATGACTTGCCATTTTCAAAACATCACAACATCTTTGTTTAGTCCCTACAATGCCTTTTGTTTTGTTTTAATTTTTACTTTACGAATAATAAGCATATATAAAATTTATGGAGTACAATGTGAAGTTTTTATATATGTATGTACTGTGGAATGATTAAATCAAACTAATTAACATTTATCACCTCAACTATATTTTGGGGTAAAAACATTTAAAATCTACTCTTTTATTAATTTTGAAATATACATTATTAACTGTGGTTACCATGCTGTGCAATAGGCCACTAAAACTTACTTTTTATAAATGAAACTTTGTACATTTTGACAAGCATTTCCCCTTTCCTCACCCTCCCATTGCTCACGCCTCTGGTAGCAACCATTCTACTCTACTCTATGGGCTCAACTTTTTTAGATTTCACATACAAGTGAGATAATGCTGTACTTGCACCTCTGCGCCTGTCATTTCACTCAACATAATGTTTTCCAGGTTCATCCATGTTACAGAAAATGACAGAATTTCCTCCTTTTTTAAGGCTACATGGTATTCCATTGTGTATATGCGCCACATTTTCTTTATCTATTCATCCACTGATGGACATTTAGGTGGCTTCTCTTATCTTGGCTATTTGTAATGATGCAATCAACATGGGAATTCAGGTATCTCTTCTACATACTGATTTCATTTCTTTTGGATATATATTCAGAAATAGGATTGCTGAATCATATTGTTATTCTATTTTTAGGGTTTGTTTTATTTTGTTGTTGTTGTTGTTGTTTGAGCCGGAGTCTCGCTCTGTCGTCCAGGCTGCAGTGTAGTGGCGCAATCTCAGCTCACTGCAACCTATGCCTCCCGTGTTCCAGCGATTCTCCTGCCTCAGCCTCCTAAGTAGCTGGGATTACAGGCGCGCACCAACACATCTGGCTAACTTTTGTATTTTTAGTAGAGACGGGCTTCACCATGTTGGCCAGGCTGGTCTCCAACTCCTGAACTCAGGTGATCCGCCCACCTCGCCCTCCCAAAGTGCTTGGATTACAGGTGTGGAGCACCATGAGCGAGATTCCATCTAAAGAAGAGGGAGGCGAGGGGAAGTGAAGGGAGGTGAGCGGAGGCGGGGCGGGGTGGGGCGGGGAGAGGCGGGGCGGGGTGGGGCGGGGAGAGGCGGGGCCGGGCGGGGCGGGGCGGGACCGGGCGAGGCGGGACCGGGCGGGGCGAGGCCAGGCGAGGAGAGGCGGGGCGAGGCACAACGTGGGGTAGAAACTGAAAGGTCACAGTGTATAAAGAAACTCCAGAGACAATGTTTGACCATGTGAAGCCAATGTTATGGGGAATTAACAACTATATATGAAGAGATCATGAGAGAGGAGAGATTAAGGCAATACAGACAGAAAGGTCATAAGATCCAAGGAGGTAGAGGGAACACCTGATACCTGAGTTGCTTTCTGGAAGCCAAAGAACCACTATTCCTATGGTTTTTCCTTTCCATTCACTATCTGTTGTCTCCCAGTCTTCTTTGCAGACTCTTCTCTATTTTTCCTTTAAATATTAGTCTTCTTCATTGAGGGCTCTGACCTTGGGCTTTCTTCAGCCTATTCGCTTTCCAAGGGGCATGGCCATGGCTTCCCATACTGCCTATATACAGATGAGGCCCAGATATTAATTTCTAGGATCTCTTTCCTGAGTTCGAGTCCTGCTTATCCAGCTGCCTGGTGAACATTGCCGCTCCCCAAATACATTTTACTAGCCCTCAAAATGAAATTATCTAAAATGGAACTTTCCTGTCAAATCTTCCCTTTTTCTAATACTTTTTGGTAAAGAAAACCCTCAGCTGAAAACCAAGAATCATCCTAGAAATCTCTGTCCTTTTAATTCACTTAAACATTGTTATATTCATTATACCTTTTTCATTTCTTTTGACTCCCTCTTCTTCCAGTCCCACTGCTACTGTCTAAACTCAGGGCCTCTGAGCTGCCCTTTTAGTTTCCTGGCATCAGTCTCCTAACCCTGCTCATAACTCTTCTGTGGCCATCCCATGTTCTTACAGGAAACCCTCAACATTTTCGCATGGCATTCAAATCCTCCATGAGGCTTCCCCTGGCTACTTCATCAACATAATATTTTGCTGCACTCCATCTAACCCCAGGTTTCAAGTTATCCAGACTTTCTGTGACTCCCACAACCTCTCAAGTTGTTCCCTCCATCTGGACTTTGCTCTCCCTGGTCTCCCTTCCAGGAAAGCTAACTTCCCTTTCTCTTCCTGTCAACACTTTCCTATGTTGTCCTTTAATATTTATGATCCTGCCTCCACAGGAAATCGCTATCTTTTTATTATGTCCCAACTATACGCTGTACAGATGCCTATGACAACATCGATAGCACTTTATTACACTTAATTTTAAAACTTTTGCATCCCTCTATTTGACCTGGAGGAGCAGAAAATATATCAATTTAACTGTTTGTCCTATGCCTAGCAGTGAAAACATTCAGAATATGCTTTGGAGGAAAGGAAGGAAATTAACACACTGATCCTCTATGGAAAAAATAAATTAGTTCATCCTCTGAGAGAAAAGAATAATTCAAGGTAAGCGAAGTCATGAAATGCAGTGGTCATAATTCAAAATGCTCACACAGATACACACACACCCAACACCATACAAACCTCTTTTACGGAGGACAAAAAAGGGTATCGTCTTCTTCCTCAGAAAGCTGTAACATCACCTCAACAATTGGAAGCAGAAACCTTCAAAGGTAGGATAACTAAGCAAAGAAGACAATTCTTGAACTACATAGATAAATTCTCAGGTATATAAAGACTTTTTATTTACATACGTATCTTAGCAAGAATACTAGGGAATAGGCAACTGGAATTTGCTCCACGTTGATACTCGCAAAGAAAAATTGGAGTCCTTCACAGAGGCATGGTCCCAAGTACACTGGCAGACAGGAGGCAGGAAGGGCTCTGTCACAGTCGATAACAGTGCTAAAGAGTCAATTAGTCTCTAATTAGCTGAGGAAAAGCTGCTGCTGCTGTTTCTGTGAGCCTAAAGAAAGGTTTTAAGGACAGTTGAAATTGGAACGTAATCATCTCTGTTTAGGATGTAATAAATGATGCATGTAATCAAGGATGAGAGAGGACCTTCACTGCTCTAGCTAGTCTGGGTTACATGGGCTAAGGTACTTAATGAGAAATTGGGGCTGTGAGTTAGTAGCCAGGTGTTCCTCCCATTTGTACTGTGGTATTTAAGTGCACAATCGTGTGCCACCCTTCAGTCCAGGAGTTAAGGAAATTGCTAAGGCCGAGGAGGCACACTGAGTGTGGGTTGAGAAAGAGCATAGGAAACAGGGAGGAGGCCCTGATGAACAGCCTTCTTCATTCAACAGCTCTGCCCCTTCTCACGGTTTCTGGGGAAAAGGACTGAGAGAAAGAACTTTTGCCTCCCAGAATGGAACGGTAAAGGGCAAACTGAATATTCTAGTCAAGAATGGGAACGTGCTTTGGCTTCCACATTTTGAGGATGATTTCTTCCTTAATGTAATGTATGCTGAGGGAACTGGGGACAGGCAATGCATTCTTTATTTCTCCCTTGGCAGTTCTTCTGCCCCAGAACTGTAGGCATAGAGTTGAGTTTGATGCTTGCACATGTTTCCTTTGTGTGAAACATTCTCTTTCATCTCTACTTAATGCCTTCTTACTCTCCAGGATTCCTCATGCACTTTAATTCCTGTGGGAAGCATTTCCTGATATTCTGCCCACACCTCTACCACCACGCAAGAGAGGGGTAAGAACGTCATCTAGGTCACTCTGGTATGTGATTATTGGAGCACATAAACATTATAGTGCCATGGCCTATTTATGTATCTACCTACGATATTGGATGTGAATTCTTCACAGATAGGAATCATCTGATTCATCTTTGAATCTCCAGGTTCTGACATGGAGCATTGTCCAGTCTCATTCAATTAAGGTTTATTGAACTAAACTGTGTAAGATAAGGTAAAGCTGGTTATAATGCAGTATTCAAAATGGAAGCAGTAAAGACATTGTAATGTACTTCCCAGGGTAAAGGACAACCTAAGGAGTAGGAGGCCTGGGAAATGGGAATAAAAATGGCATAGCTAAACTATTTCTAGACCATGGACCTTTTGACAGTCTGGAAATGCCTTTATACTTCTTCTCTGACAATATTTCAAATATACAGTAAAATACATAATATGACAAACTAAAGGATTTTTTGATGAAAATGTAGAAAATCTTTGTGACCTTTGGTTAAGAAAAGCTTTCTCAGGACACAAAAAGCACAAACCATAAGCAAAAAAAATTGACGAATTGGACTTAGTCAAAAATTTAAATGTCTGCTCTTCAAAAGAACTGTTAACAAAATGAAATACAGGCCACATATTGATAAAAGAAAAACTGCAAAGCACACACCTGATAACTTGCATGCAGAATACATAAATAACAAAACATTCAACTCAGTAAAAAGAAAGGCAAAGAGTTGGAACAAATGTTCACCAAAGAAGATGTACAGATGGTCAATAAACAAATGGAAAAATACACAATATCATTAGTCATTAGGGGAAACACAAATCAAAAGTGAGATATCACTATACTACCAATAGAATGGCTAAAGTTAAAAGAATATATAACATTAATCACTGGACACAATACAGAACAACCAGAGCACTAATATGTTGTGGATGAGAATATGAACAATAGAGTTATTTTGGAGAACAATGTGGCAGGCTTTTATAAAGTTAAACATATACTTACCCTATGACCCAACAATTCCACTCATAGATATTTACTCAAGAGGAATGAAAACATATGTTCACACAGCAAATGTTAATAGCTGTTTTATTCACAGTAGCCAAAATTCCATTAACAGGAGAATGGCTAAAAATATTGTGGTATATTCATACAATGGAATACAGCTGAGCAGCAAAGAGGGCCAAACTACCAATATATGCAACAACATGGGTGTATTTCCAAATCCCATTATACTAAGTGGCTAAGTCAAATAAGCCAAGCACAACAGACTATGTGTTATATGGTTCATTTATATGACATTCTAGAAAAACTGTGGAAACAAAAAAACATATCACTGGTCGCCTGTGAACTGTGAGGGAAGAGAGGCATTGTCTACAAAGAAACATGTGGGAACTTCCTGCGGTGATTGAAAATATCCCAAATCTTCATTTTGGTTGTAGATATACAATTTGTATGTTTGTTAAAACTCACTAAACTGTATACTTAAAAGGGGTCAGTATTACTGCATGTAAATTATTTTTCAATAAAACCTGAATTTTTTAATCTTAAAGTTTTATCAGAGAGAAATTATGAGTTACTAGTTATTAGTGCTACTAAAGCTAAACTGCCCTTTTAGAGAATTCAAGCTCAGGTTTTCCCCCCGCCCAGAGGAAAGGCATTTGTTCATGCTCTAAATACTGAGAGGAACAGATGCATTGGCTCAGCATCTTACTGAGTTTGTATGCTATTTGGAAATTGGATTGCTTTGATAAATTACTTGCTAGCCAGGAAGAGCATTAAGGGATTATTCATCCGCCATGATTTCAAATTTTTCCCTAATGATAAAATCATTTGAAGTAAAAGAATGCAGCCAAAGTAGTTTTACTTGGGAAGATATTATTTCATACGTAGACATGTCAGAAACAGTGTAAGCATGAAAAGGAAATATATTCTAATGTTCCCTTTTTTACTTACTTTAAGGGTTATAAATAATAGCACCAAACAATTTCAATCCTAAATAGCACATACTTCAGAATTCCCTTTAAGTGCTTGTCATCTTAAAGACTTGAAATCATATGTGGATGTGTGTGTTGTAAACTTCAGTCTTCAGTTTGAATCTTTACCTCTCAGTTCACGTTAATACCTGCATTAATTCTAACGATCTGGGGAGACTACCAGATTATAGCACTGTTTTAGCATGTTTATGTGCTCTAATATTTGCCTACTGCATTGTATCACATTTGTTTTAATAGTACTCTATGTGTTTTAAGAATTTCCTTGCAAATCATTGATATTTAAACCAATAATGCAAAGAAAAATGTTAAAATCTTCATAAAGGCAATTTCTTTCATTTATTTGTTAATAGAACATTAACATTATCTTCCTTATCCAAAACAATTCTCATCTACAGTTTATGGAATGAAGAGTTACTGCTTATTTTAAATGGGTTCCTGTGTAACTATCAAATTAAATAAACTAATTCTTACCTTTAGGCGTTTTCAACGTTTTGGCATAACATTAGTTGTTTTAATGAACTGGTGGTTGATAATTTAATTATTTCCAATTTTTTTTTTTTTTTAATTGCGAGAAAGACCAACTAACTGCCAAGTTAGCACATATTTTTACATTTTTCCTTGTATAGAGTTGGGCTTCAGGTAATTGTGCAATGTCTTTACATGAAGTCTATTCTTTTACATATCTAGATCTGCTGATATCTGACACACTAGCTACTGGCCACATAGAATTATTGAAATTAATTAGAATAAAATTAAAAGTGTGGTCATCCTAGATAAATTTCATGTGCTCAATAGCCACAGTGGTTTGTGGCCATCCTACTGCTCAGCACAGATATAGAACATTTTTATCATCACAACAGTTGTATGACACATTGCTTGTCTAGTCCAGGGTCAGAAAACCTTTTCTTAAAGTATTAGATAGTAAATATTTTAGGATTTATGGGACAAGAGGCAGAATTGGATCTATCATTTAGATGATTATTTAACCATGTGAAAAAATCAGCCCATTTAAACATGGAAAAACCATTCTTCTCATGAAGGCTGTAAAAAACAGACAATAGGCTAGATTTGAGCCATAATTTGCCTACTCGTGGTATAGATCATTCAATCCTATATTCATTAAGCACATCTTTATTGAGCGCCTCTATGTTATAAGCAGTGGCCTAAATATTAAGCTTAGAGTAGTGAACAGGGAAACATAGTTCCAACTCTCCTGGGGTTCAAAACATAACAGAAAAGACATGTCAAAAATCAGACAATTATTCAATTGTTATAATTTGACAAGTACAATGAAGAAAATGTAGAAGATGTACAGGGAAAACCAAAGCAGCCTAAAAGTTAACTTGACTCTAAAAATCATCTGCAACTAATACTATGTTTTAATATGTGGCAAGTGCTGTTTATTTTAAACTTTCCAACTGATCTATGTGAAAAAGATGTTGTATACATTAATGAATCTAGCTAATATTTTTAATGGATTTATATTCAGATGTATAATGTTCTCATAAATCATCTGTTCTATAAATCTGAAATAATGGTACATCTAATGATAAAAAGTATGTTTGAAAAAATATTTGTTAATATTTATAATTTTCTTTTACTTTTCTTTATCTAGAATCTTTTGTAAGAATAAAAATATATGAATTGAATGTTTCCTTGTAATCAGAAAAACTTGCCACAGATTACTCCTAAAAGGGCCCATATTTTCTATTAATTGCTTTAATCAAAATTCAAATGAGTTCTTCATTAAACAAAATATTATGATGCACATAAAACCAGCCAACTTTGACAGACTTTTTTTAGGACACATGACTTCCTTTTATTTATGAAAACTCAGTATATATCATCAGCAAAGCAAAATAAAAACATATTCTCCACTCTCTTTCCCTATACTAGCAATGTTCATTAATATTATATTTGATTTTCTTAGGCCTTTCTGGCATTTTGCAGTTTATTTAAATGCTGCCTTTTTATTGTTAGTGTCAAGAACTTTATTTAATCTAAATATTTGATCACTGCGAGTGTTTGTGTAAGAGAGACTTGAGCAAGCAAAAACCATTTTAAATTGAGCACACACCCTAAATGACAGACAAATTGGCCAAATTGAAATTGCTTTTAGAGATTAAATCATGCGCCACATATCTGCTTTGTTGCAATAAATAAACCCCAAACTGTTAATTATGGCTGTTTATATATCGAGATGAGGATGAAATAAAGAGAATGAAATATTTCCCAAGGTCATAACATTGAATTTTTATTCTTCAGTTTCACTAAAATTAACAGTCCCAGAAGTAAATCCTTCTACTGTCTCAGAGTTATATTGTTCTTTCCTGGTGACAAATTAAGTGTTCCAAGAAATTATAATTTGACACTCCCTTCATATTTTCTTAGAACAATGCATGTTGGAATGATGCCAAGAATATTGGAATTTAAAACCAAATAAAAAAAGTAATGACTGAGTCCATGAAGAAAAAAAGTTTCTGCCTCTGAATTGCTAGCTGCAGCACTGCTTTTTGATCCCTTTTGCACAATTCGTAGCATAGAGCTGCTACTGTTGTTCTTTAACACAGCTTTTTACATGTAAATTAGCTTCTGGTGCCCTCAAGGTAAATGTCCTCAGTTTATCTTTATTTAGAAAAAAAAAAAAAAAAAGAGTGATAGCCATTTAATTTACAGGATTGAAGCCCTTCCACAGTAATAAAGTCTTGCTGTTGTCTGGGGAGAGGTCATAAGGGATTTTGACCGCTGGTGTACATTTTCCTTGTGGAGCATGGAACATCTAAACACCTGATAATAAATTCATAGATTATTTTTCCTGTGCTTCCTCCATCTGCTTCCTTCATCTTCAGGAAGGAGCTAGGCTCCAACTCGCTCACACAATACCATCACCACTGAACTTGGAGGTACTCTTCCAATGATTTCCATTTGTTGGAAACTTGACACAGGAATTGGTGTTGGTGCAGAGGTGGAAGAGGGACACAGTCTGCTGCTGAGGCCATAAGAGGTGATAATATAGATGCATTAGGCTGTCTAGGACCTGCTCCACCCTTTGTTTCTACATGGAATCTTCGTCAGTTGGATCAGTATGTCCTAATGCTGATTCTTGAGGTCTCACCATATCCAAATGTTGTTTGGCACAGTTTCTACTTGCGTTTCCACCATTATCTTATGTCATTGAGGCCCCTCAGTTTTCTCACTGAGTCTATCAACCCCACAGGAAAGCTCAAAATTTTGGCAGCATCTCTTTTCCCCCAGCAGAAGCTCTCCGCTGGGTTAAGATCAATCCTCAGCCACTAGGGAAAACGACAACCAAAAATTGCCAGCTTATTTCAGAGTGGTTCTCCTTCCCTTGGAATTTTTGTTCATTCTATTTTCTTACTCTGATATCTTTACAAATATGTTTATTTGTGGTTTATTTGGCTTTTGCTGGTTGTTGCAGTGTGTTGGCCTGTGCTGACGTGCCTGACAACAGACCTACTAATTTCATTTCAACATGCTGACGTATGTCTACTGTACCCATCAATGCCTCTGTTCTGCACAGCAAAAGGAAAACCTACCACAATGTATTTGATTCGGTTAAGAGATAGAACTTAGCACACAGTTGTATTCTTTACAGTTTGGAAACAAACTATCATCATTTGTATTGGTATATGTTTGAAGATACCACAGAGACACAAAACTGTTTTTAAAAAAATCGAGCACACACAAAGAAACAAAAGTTGAAAGTAGTTCACTTGTAACCTATCTTTTTAAAAAATGCTAAAGAAAGGAATTCCTGGGAATATATATATACACACACACATACACACAATAAATACGTGTGTGTGTATATATATGTATGTGTGTATATATGTATTTATTGTGCATCTATTTACCTTCTTATTTTAGACAGAACTATTCAAATGCATTCTATTAATAAAATGTTTAGGAACTCACTTCCCACCCTCATTTCTGTGCTTTTAACTTTTGAGCATCAGGACTAACAACTGAGGAAAACGTCTAAGCGTGTTAAGTCTGCTCATACACCGTCATTTATACCCCGACAATACACACACAACCTACAAGCATATACACAAATGATACTTAATGGCATGTGAATTTTATCAACCTACTCTATTCTGTTGAATGCTTTGAGGCACAGATTAATATTCTTACAAATTGTTTTCTAATTTTTTTTTTTTTTTTTTTTTGAGACGGAGTCTCGCTCTGTCACCCAGGCTGGAGTGCAGTGGCCGGATCTCAGCTCACTGCAAGCTCCGCCTCCCGGGCTCACGCCATTCTCCTGCCTCAGCCTCCCGAGTAGCTGGGACTACAGGCGCCTGCCACCTCGCCCGACTAAATTTTTTTTGTATTTTTTAGTAGAGACGGGGTTTCACTGTGTTAGCCAGGATGGTCTCGATCTCCTGACCTCGTGATCCGCCCGTCTCGGCCTCCCAAAGTGCTGGGATTACAGGCTTGAGCCACCGCGCCCGGCTCTAATTTTTAAATATACTTTTTACTTCAAGATAATTTTAGACTTACAGAAAAGTAGGAGAAAGAGTTCTCATATACCTCTTACCCCAGTTTTCTCTAATGTCGCATCTTACATTCCCACAGCGGATGTGTCAAAAGTGAAAAAGAAACATTGGAATATTACCATATTAACTTAACTCCAGACTTTATTTGGATTTCAACAGTTTTCCATTAATGTCTTCTTTCTCTTTCATGGCCTAATCCAGAATACCGCATTGTATTTAGTGTTTTGTGATTTTTTTGAAAAAGTGGATGTTTTATAAAGTTCCACATTTTTTATTCAGTGTCTTGTTTGTGCTTCTATATAAGCATTTAATGCAACAGTGTTCATCTGAGTATTGCTTTTGAATGCCAAAATACCATGTTTTTCACACTCCAAACTCTTAGGCAGGCTTCTGAAGATAACTTGTCCCTTATTTATGATACTATATATTTAAAGTAACTGAAAATATGCAAAATAATGCTTACTTTGTGCAGAGTCCATGAACTCTAACCAAAACACATAAATGTCAAATTTGAGCAATATATTTTGATTGATTTTAAAATTCCATTTGAGGCACTACTTTTCTGAATAGATGCCCATGGAAAATATTTTAAAATATTGTTTTATTAAAAAATTGTTTCCTATAGAATCTGAAAAGTTCTTTAGGTAGACTTTTAGTAAAATGTTTGAACAATTTAAATGCTATTTCAGACTGTCAGAATGATGAATGTTTTTTAATTATTTTCATAATGATTTATCACTCCAGTTTACAGTACTTGAAATATTTTTTTCGCTTCACCTAAACAACTGGCGTTTTTCTGTTATGTTCTTTTCCTTGTTGTATACTCTGCTCTGAAGTACTTTCAAATTAAAAAAAAAAAAAATATTGTATTCTAGGGCCATTAGTGAATGTGCATGAGCTATTATAGTCAATGAAATGAGCATTATATGATTGAAGATTAACTAAGAAAATGGATTATGGTGCAATTAAAAACAGCAAAAAGGGCGGGATGCAGTGGTTTATGCCTGTAATCCCAGCACTTTGGGAGGCTGAGGCAGGCGGATTACCTGAGTTCGAGACCAGCCTGGCTAACGTGGGGAAACCCTGTCTCTACTAAAAATACAGAAATTAGCTGAGCATGGTGGCAGGCATCTGTAGTCCCAGCTACTTGGGAGGCTGAGGCAGGAGAATAGCCTGAACCCAGGAGGAGGAAGTTCCAGTGAGCCGAGATCATGCCATTGTACTCCATTCTGGGCAACAAGAGCAAGACTCCATCTCAAAACAAACAAAAAAACAAAACAAAAACACCAAGATATTCCTGAAAAAGCTATGAAAATATGCTTTTCAGTTAAGGGGAAGCACTTATCAATGCTGCCAGTCCTGGTAAAGATTGTCAACTCTAATATAATGTAAAGCAGATATTTCTTATAATAAACATGAAGAGGATATTAGCCTTGATCATAGAATAACTGTCTCCCAGGTAGGACTCCAGCTTCTGAAAGTAATTTTGTAATGCTCAGCAACTGAAGATGACTGTAGAGCTTGGCACCAGTTCATGGAGGCAGCCATGATTCTGATTAAAGTCTGGGCCTAGAGAGCTGTATGGAAAGGTTTGGAATAGAGATAATTTAGCCTAGAGAAAATTGCTGAACCATGGGTTACACACTGGTGGCCTGTAGTCCTATTTTGTTAGACAGAGACAATGGATTTTCTTTGTTTTTCATATTTGAATTAAGAATTCTTGAATATTGGCAGATGGTTCTACAGGAGTCTAAATAACTCTCATTTCTGCATGTCATTAAAAAAAGTAGAGATGAGTAGCAGGCCCCTTTTCCCTGGGGCATGTGCTCCCCAGCTACACACACAGCATCCATCACACCAGAGAGTTTCCCTACCTGGCAACTACCAGTTATCATCACTTCTTAGGCAGCTGTTTTCTTACAGTGTAGAAGTTCTGTTTCCATGGTGCTATCAAAAGTAGGAAAAGGAACTATAGTTTGAGAGGCTGTGTTCTTAACCCATTTATGCTCCTAATGGGCCCTGAAGGTATCTGACCTTGTGACCATGTGTAATAAGGTGATACATGTTTATTGAAGGGTGGTGTCCTCCTCCCCTGACTTTCAAATGGAATTCAGATACAATTTTTACCCTTAAATTGCTCTTACCTTATTGCTCATAGTAACAGCTTAGTAGTTTTAAGCACAAACTCTACAGCTAAACTGCCTCAGTTTAAATTCTTTATGATTACCTACAATTATAATTATGCTACTTCTAAGTATATGACCTGGGGCAAGCTTCTTGCCTCGCTATGACCTCTCTATGCCTCACATTCCTCAACCATAAATAGGGGATAAAAATAGTACCTACATCAGAGTTGTCAAAAGGATTACATGAGTTAATGTGTGGAAAGCACTGAAGATAGTGCCTGGTAAATACATGTACCATGTGAAATGTTCACTGTTGCAGTCCTCATTTATTTTCTGATTATACTAATATTTCACTTATTCTGTGTTCACCTCATGTCACCTCCTAATTTGTAAGTGACTGGTAAAAAGAAACTTGTCCCAAGGGTATCTGACCTTCACCCTCACTTTGCACCTCCATCAGTCTGCATCAGTTTTAGGGCCTGGAAATGTATTTGCATATTGAAGGAGGTAAATAACTACAGTGAATAAGATAACATTCAGAAATTCAGGACCGCAACCTTAGAGATCATCTAGTCCAGGAGTTGGCAAGCTTTTTCTGTAAAGGGCCAGATTGTAAATATTTTGGCTTTGTGGCCATATTGTCTCTGTGGCAACTACTCAACTCTGCTGGTGCAGTGCAAAAGCAGCCATAGGCTATATGGAATGAGTAGGTGTGGCTGGATTCCAATAACACTTTATTTATAGACACTGAAATTTGAATTGCATATAATTTTCACATGTCATTAAATATTATTCTTCTTTTGATTTTTTTTCAACCTTTTAAAAATATAAAAACCATACTTAGCTCTGGACCATAAAAAACAGGTGGAAGGTTTCACCCAGGAATTCCACCTGGGAAATTTTTGTTGAACAGTGAAGCTACCTGGGCCCCACTCCAAACCCATTGAATAAAAGTCGCTGGGTGTTGAGGCAATGGAATCTGTGCTGTGAACATGCGTGTGATCCCTACCAGTGTGGCTCCAGGGACCACGCTTTAAGAAACTACCAAAGGCCTTCAAATGAGTGTGGAGACTTTATGGCCCTCCTCACAGATCTAGAAATGATTTATTAAGGTTAATTGTAACAAGTACCACATTGCAAATATGAATATGATCACTTTTGACTTAAATTACGTAAATTTACTCTTCACGTTCTCTTATTTTTCTTATCAAAATTTCTTGTAGACAAAGGTCATTATTTTCTTCTGCTATGTTTAAGGAATTTAACTTACCCTAAAATCATTGTACATTAGAGAAATCCTATTTCATGTTTTCATTAATGTAGGAATATGTGCATGTTTATTGGCATTCTTTGTGGTGACAAAAAGTAAAATAAACTCTGAAAAGAACTTTGTCCTGGTGAATAAATTCTAGTGCATACTTACTTAAATTATGATGTCTATACGTAAAAGAATGTGTTTAGCTACATGTACTGCCCTGAGGGAGGGATGTCCCTCACATACTGATAACAACAACAAAAAAGCAAAATGCAGAATAAAGTTTACAATACAATTTCATTTTCATGAAAAAAGGAAATACATGGATAATATTGGTTACCTCAGGCAGTTAAGACCAAATAGGGAAGTGGTAGGGGGAAAAAAAGCATTTAATTTTTTCTTTAAACACATCTTTATTAACTTTTATAGTAATTATTTTTAAACAGAAAAATTTTAAGTGCAATTGGGAACAAAACCTCAGCCTTTATAGTCTATGGGTACAAAACCTCAACCTTTATAGTCTATTTGGTACACAAATCCATTTCCCTGACAAGAGAACTCAGCTTCTAACACTCACAGACTCAGGCAAAGTGCAAAGATTTAACTTACTTATGATGTGAATTCACCTGCAAAATAGCATCATCATCAGATTTTTTTTGCTAAAGGGGAGTTACATTTATATAAAGCTCATCTAAAGTCAAGTAGAGTCCTGACTTTGAATAAGCCTTGCTTTGACTAAATAAGTCAGAAAGAGGCAATCCATTCTGCTATTTTGGTCTTTATTTTCAATACACAGAGTATAATCGTCATAGGCTATGATTTGTTCCATTACAGAAAGTTTCTCAGAAAATTAATCCGTCCAAATAATTGCTAATTACACAGCTCATGTTAGGCTTCCACTTTGCCCTCATACTTTTCAGCAACAGATTTCATAAGAGTTGTGGAGAGCACGATTATCAAATGCTCAACTAAATTATTCTGTCTCATTTGGGCACGCTTGTCATTTCTATGTAACTACATATGAGCATTAGGTGACTTACGCTTTCTAAAGTAAAGAAAATAGATCAATTTAATAAATCTATTAAGCACCCAAAATTAAATATGCTTAAATTTAAAGTAAAAATTTTTAGACAAAAAGGAGAACTTCATTCTCTAACTGCAATTTGTTCATTTGTTCACATATCATTTATTGAGTGTATACTATGGCAGGACGTGTGCTAGTAAATTTATATGTACTATTGCCCAAAATGATTATTCATCCTCTTTTTACTCAGTAGAAAAAAGAAGCTTGGAAAAGTTGGCTTACATGTAGTCATATACTAATAAGTGCCCAAGTAGAGATTTAACTCAGATCTGTGGAGGAAAATTATTACAGCACAGTGCCAGCAATTATTCCAGGTAATTTATAAATATTAATGCATCAGATCTTCATAATGATTCCCAAGGTAGAGACTTGTGTACATAACGTTTTGCAGGTGAGTTCATTCCCACAGAGGGAGGGTAAGTAAATGGCAGAGCTGGAATTCAAACCCAGGCAGCCAGACTCCAGAGGCCTTGCTTTGAACCACCACTAGATGGCCTTTTCCATCCTAACAGCTTGTTGCTCCCATTGCACTGGTCTGCTTAGGAAGGCAAACAGACACATGAGGAAAGAATAGAATGAATTGAGTGCTGAGGTCAACAGCTGTGGCTATAGCATTTGGACCTCTGTCACATTTAGTGATGAAAATTCAGTGCAATGCTTTGAGGAACAAAAGAGGGGAAGCAATTATCATGCTATGGATTGAATGGTATCCCCTCCAAATGTATATGTTGAAGCCCTAACCCCTAATGAGACAGTATTTGTAGATAAGGCTTATAAACAGGTAATTAAGGTTAAATGAGGTCATAAGTGTAGAGATCCAATATGATGGGATTAGTGATCTTATAAGAACTGACACCAGAGTCTCACTTAAGTGCTTGCACTTTGGTTCACTCTGTTTTTCACTGTCTCAGCATGCACAAAGAAGATGGCATGTGAGCACACAGTAAGATGGCAGCTTCCCACAAGGCAAGAGAAGAGGCCTCAGAATGAAACCTACCTTCCCAACATCATGATAGGAAATTTCCAGCCTCCATTACATTGAGAAATAAATTTCTGTTGTTTAAACCATCCAGTCTATGGTATTTTGTTATGGCAGCCTGAATAGACAAAGACTCATTGAAACGAGATAGTTCCCTTGATCTCTTCACAGGACTCAAGAAGGGGTTGGCTCATTTACTCAGCCTGCAGCTCTCAACCCCTCACAGGAGGGAGAGTATGCAGGTGAGTGGGTGCAGAGGGCAGGATGAGTGCTCCTGGGTGCCAACAGGAGTAGAACTCTGTGTGGTCCCATGGCAGCATCTTGTGGGGTACCTGTAACCCGTGGAGCCCCAGAGCGGGTGTGTTACAGTGTGCTCTTTTAGCTTTGCCATCCACAGATGACTTAAATGTTTAACAGCTCAGTGGAGGGTCACGGTGATATCCTTTTGCACATACCCTCTTGGTACCTGAGTTCTTGTCTGGTATCCAGGAAGAATCAGGTCGTACAAACAAATTGAAGTGTGGTGAATGTGGAGGATTTTATTGAGTGGTGGAAGTGGCTCTCAGCAGGATGGGGAGCTGGAAAGGGGATCGAGTGGGAAGGTAGTCTTCCCCTGGAGTTCCTCCGTCCCAAGCCAAACTCTTCTCCAAAGCCCTGCCATCAAGCTGTCCCTTTGAAGTCAAGCTGCTTCTCTCTGATGTCCGCCTGCCTCATCTCTCCCTCTCTGCCACTCTGCCACACTGCAGCTCTGCCACTGAAGCCTGGAGTTTTTATGGATACAGGATGGGGCATGGGGAAGGCCATAAGGCAACATTTGAGTGGAAAAACAGGAATACATGTTTTCACTCTGGACCACAGTCCCAGGCTTGAAGGTGTGGCCCTCTCCAGAGACTGCCCTCTTCTACCCAGTATTTCCCTGGCTCCCGTCCATATAAATATCATGTCTCTGAAAAGTCCTGGGGTTAAACACCTCCTGTTAACATGGGATCCTAGTGCATAATTATAGTGAAATTTCAGGGGGAAGAATGCTTCTTTCCCCATAGTTCTAACAAAAAGGTTGCAGTTGAGCCTTACTGGCCTAGCTTAGGTCAGAAATGTATCCTTCAACCAATTACTATGGCAAAGGCAATGTATGCAGTGATTGGCTAAGCCTGGGCTACTTATCTACCCCTGCAACCCCTAGCCTTTGGTCAGCCCCATCTGAACAACAGGCTGAGGATGGGGAGGGGAGGCTTCCCAAAAGGAAATCAGAATGCCTGCACCAGGAGAGAGAGAGAAAGGAATGCCAAGAAGGCAATATCACTCAAATCCACCAGTGTTGCAAACCTACTAGGCCATTAATTCCCAATCACAGCTATGTGCTGAAATGTTCCAGAAGTTTGAAAAAAAAAAAAAAAAAAATTCTATGCCAAAGGCTTACCTTCAGATATTCTGATTAGATGCTTTTCTCAGAACTCTTTCTACAGAAACTGAAGACTCTAAAATACTGGGTTTTTTTTTTTTTTTTTGGTTTTTTTTGGGGGGAGCTTAATGCTGAGGTTCAGCCTTTTCAGGTATAGGTTATTAGGAACTAATGAAAGAGTCCCAATTCAACCACTTTTTAAATTTGTTTAAAATACTCCTCAAATGCACCCATGTAGCAAAAATGATAATATTCCTTTCCATAAAAGTTAGGGAGTAGAAGAAAAGTGTTCTTTGAGAAGCAAATTATAAGATCTATAATCAATGGATTACAGTATAAATATGCAAAGCAACCTAAAGGAGCCAGAAAGGAGTTTAAGGCCAGCAGGACAACAAGCACACAATGCGTTCTTACCACTATATTTTGTCAATTAGCATGAAGTCATGGTCAGCTTTGGTGCCAATAATGTGCACTCCCAACAGGAAAAGAGCTACAGTGCAGCCTTCTCTCCTCCAACCATTGATCACTGCCAAATTCGCTAATTTTAGTACTGCCATTGATATCTTATTTCTATATTTCTGGTTTTCTGCTTGTGTAAGCAATAAACATGGGGAAAAAATCTAACTGAAACAAGAAGTAAGAAACAAGAAAAAGAAAGAAGGTAGACCTCAGAAGAGCTGCAAAACCCCATTTTTCATCACTGCTAAGTTCCTAGCTGAAGAAACTGCAGGGGCCTTCAAAGAAAAGGGAACTGAGTGTATTTTATTTGGGACAGTGGTCTTCAGCTCATAGGAGTGCCTAAACATCTATGAATATGGGTATTAACAGAGGTGTTAATCTTGCCTTGAAACTGTCAGGAGAAAAAATGGAAATGAGAGGGTAAGTAGTGATGGGAAAATAGTTACAATATTCTCTTAACTGGAAGCAACAGAAAATAATTCTGTCCTCATGTTTAAACAGAAATTGAGTTTATTAAAAGAATAAAGACTAGCTCATAGAAGGACCTTATGACAGAAACACCAGGCTTAGAATGTGAAAAGAAACAAGGTTAGACCAGAGCCAAAATCATGCCACAAGCCAGTCTGATGATGACACCACTGGTTGACCATGGGAATCTGGGCCTTGAAGTCTGCTCCTCCCACAATGGACATTATGGGGCATTGTCACATGCATTCCATGGCCCACATTATGCACATTCAGTACAGACAGTAATTTCTAGAACAAAAACTCCTTCATATAAGAAAAGTCAATTGCAATCATATTGCTTATATTTAACTTATTTAAAGAATGTGTAATTTATCAATATATAATAAAAATTAAAATGTTCACAACTCATACAGTAATTCCTTTTGGGGGTATATGCCTTGGTGAAATCCATTCAGAATACACAAGGATCAACATATCCAAGAATGTTCATTGAAGAATAATTTTCCTGTTCAAATCTTTTATCAGTGGCTTAAAAGAGGAATTAAAATAATTCTTACAAACTATCAAAGGTAAAAGATGGGATAGACAAAAAAATAACTTTATAAAAATTAGGCTGAGTGCCTGTAATCTCAGCACTTTGGGAGTCCAAGGTGAAGGACTGAGCCCAAGAGTTTGAGACCATCCTGGGCAACATAGTGAGACCATGTCTCTACAATTTTGTTTTAAACTAGCCAGATGTGGTAGCATGTATCTGTAGTCTCAGTCACTCGGGAGGCTAAGGTGAGACGATTGCCTGAGCCCAGAAGGTTGAGGCTTCAATGAGCTGAGATCATACCACTGCACTGTAGCCTAGGTGACAGAGCAAGATCCTGTCTCTAAAATAAAAAGTGAATAATACATAAATACATAAATAAAAATCAGTTCTTCTGCCGGGCGCGGTGGCTCACGCCTGTAATCCCAGCACTTTAGAAGGCCGAGGCGGGCAGATCACGAGGTCAGGAGATCGAGACCATCCTGGCTAACACGGTGAAACCCCGTCTCTATTAAAAACGCAAAACATCAGCCAGGCGTGGCGGCGGGCACCAGTACAGCTACTTGGGAGGCTCAAGCAGGAGAATGGCGTGAACCCGGGAGGCAGAGCTTGCAGTGAGCCGAGATCGCGGCACTGCACTCCAGCCTGGGCGACTGAGTGAGACTCCGTCTCAAATAAAAAAAAATAAAAATAAAAATAAAAATCAGTTCTTCTGCCTCAGAAAGGGGATTCCAAATGTTTGTAAAAGCCTGGAACAGTAGTGTAAAATCAGCAAAATAGAGTCAAAAATGATACATTTTTTCTTTTTTCTTTTTTTTTTCTCCAATAACCAACTGCACAAGTACAGGATGAGCAAGACTTGACTTGTGGGATTTTTCTTATAAAAATAACTTGATAGGTTTGAGTTGACTACAAACCTAATATACGTGTTATGACAGCTGAATGGGCTCAACTCTTAGGTTACACCTGGGCCTTGTGTCCAACTAAGGAAGATGTAACTGTCTTCCAATACCACGTAGAAGAGAGAAAACACTGAAAACCATAGAATGTCAGTTAAGCATGAAATGTATTCCTCTGGGGAGTAAAAGATGAACAAACTGATAAAAATTAAATGAATATGGATTTTGTTTTAGTTTAAGAAATAACTTTCTGGCATCTGTAGGTTTCCAATAGTTTAGAGAAGTAGTAAGTTACCACTTGAAGTTATCAAGAAGAAACTTGATGGCTGTCTATTCTATACTGGGTGAGAGATTTTAAATATTTTAAATTTTCTTAATTTTTTTATTCAAAATTTTTATTTTGTAGGTAAGAAAATAGGCCTGCAGATTAAAGAAGAAAGAATACTAACAGCTTTGAGAAAATACTATATTCAAGGTTCTTTATCTAACTAATCTTATTCAGAAACCATGGGACAAAGCAAAAGGAATATCCCCACTGAGAAGTACTAAAGGTGAAGAGAGAGATAAAAATATGGTTATTTAAAAATTTTATCTCATCCTGGCCGGGTACGGTGGCTCACGCCTGTAATCCCAGCACTTTGGGAGGCACAGGTGGGCAGATCACGAGGTCAGGAGATCGAGACTATCCTGACTAACATGGTGAAACCCCGTCTCTACTAAAAATACAAAAAATTAGCCAGGCTTGGTGGCGGGCGCCTGTAGAACCAGCTACTCCGGAGACTGAGGCAGGAGAATGGCGTCAACCCAGAAGGCAGAACTTGCAGTGAGCCGAGATCGCGCCACTGCACTGCAGCCTGGGAGACAGAGCAAGACTTCGTCTCACACACAAAAAAATAAATAAATAAAATAAAAAATAAAAAAACAAAAAAAATTATCCCATCCTGTACAAGTAACTGCATGATGAGGAAGACCTGACTTGTGAGGATACTTCCTATGAAAATAACTTCAGGGATCCGAGTTGCCCACAAATCTATGAGATAACACACATTACAGAAAACTATTACAAAATAGCCTTATTTTTGTCTCTTTTTCTCTTTAGTAAAGCGCAATGGAGCTATTCTTTTCCCTATTTGGATGAAATCTTGAGCCAGCTTATAACTTCACTGATTACATTTAGATGGTAGTCCTGCAGTCACTTTAAATCACAAACACAAGCTAATTTATAATGTAAAGCATCCATGATTGTGTTATAATCAAACGTTTGAGCCTGATTTAAAGTGGAAACACTCCTGCCTCCTCACTTCCATTGGCCGGAGCCTGTCGTTGGTAAGCTGTTTGCAGCGGGACAGAGCCGCAAAGGAAGGAAGGGTCATGGAAAGAGATAAGGTACAAAGGATATTTCTCCCTGATGGGTACTTTTGTAAGATGGTGATATATTCTTCAGGGAGCTACTGAAGGAGTGGAGCAGTTATTTGATGCTGATGTGTTCTCTCATGGGCTCCTTTAAATTTCTGGGAACTCCCTCAAGACCTTCCAACTGCAACCCCCCTTTCATGGGCAGGCCTTTAGCATTGGTGCGTCTCCATCGTCCTCCCCAGCATTCCTGCCCTGGCTGGTATAGTTGCTGTATCTGCAGTCTCCTTTCCCTGGTGGACCATGTACTTGAGGGGATCCCTTTAAGAACAACTCCAGGTTGACATCACAACCAGTTCTAGCTCCTGAGATCCAATTACCTTGAACCTACTATTGGACAAGACAGGTGCAGTCACTTCTCAGGAGCAGCCCTCGGCTCTGTTGTTATCAGCTGTTTTACTTGTTCAATCCTGAGGTAGGGCTCAGTCCACAGGTCCAGTAACACCTGTTATACTCTCAGTGCTCTTGCCAAGCCCCTCTCACCTGACCTAGCACTGGGCGACAGCACCACTACACCCCTCCAGCTGTCAACTAAGAAAGTCTTTTGATAAATCCTCCCCAAATCCCACTCTTCTGGTCCTTTCATATCCCTGCTCTGTGTAAAAGATAGCTGGGAATGGGGCTCATGGGACCAATGGACCCAAATATTTTCTTTGTAAATTTCATTTTGAGCATCTGTCATATCCAATATCCATCACATCTTGGTGCCATGGTCACGAATTCCAATTAAACATCATTTATACTCATATTGATTCCTATTATATTCCTCTTAACCACCTATTTGACAGGCCTTAATAGTCACATTTTACAGATAGGAAAACTGAGGCACAGAGAGATTAAATATTTGCCCAAACTGGACCATACAACTTGTAAATTGTGAGACATGATATGAATCCAGAATCTTGTCTCCAGGCTGTGCATCATGTTGTTTGGATTAGCTGGTTTCATTGTATAGAAGAATCAATCTATACATTACTTTTCCTTGAGGAAAGGGAGGGTAAAACCAGGGTGGGGAGGCTGTTGCTACTGTTCAACTGGAACCAAACATCAAATTACAATTCTTGGGTTTTAGTCAATGGCTACGTTAAAGGTTTCCCTTGTAGATTGTTATATCCTTTTGTGAGCAGAGGGAAAGCAGCTACATTTGTATGCCATTCTGCCAATTTATCTGTTACATTTATATGACACATAATTAACATTTGTTGAGCATTCACTAAGTGCCATGCATTATTCTTGCCATGCATTAATCTAAGTGTTTTATCCAAATTCTTTCACTCTTTCCTCTTAACAACAGTAAGACAGTTTGTGTTGTTGTTTTCTCATCTTAAAGAAAGAGTTTCCAGGAAAAACATTGGGAGAAAACACCAAGGACAGAAGAGCAGCATTCCTCTTTCTGTTCCACCATTTACTAGTACACAGAGTTTGCTAGACCAGTCACATAACTCCTTAGGGCCATATTTTCCTCATCTGTAAAATGGGAAAAATAATAACAGTCTTCTTTGCTTTGCAGGATCCTTGTGAGAGTCAAATGAGACAACAAATGGGTATGTACTGCCCATATTCAAGCAAATGTTATCACTGTGTTATTCCTGAGACTACCATCCCATGAAAGGTAGCTCAGTAGCTAAAACTACAAGTTAATCTTTAGCTGAGTGCCACATGACAAGGACCTCAGAAATGCTGTCCAACAGAGAGCAGCTAGTAAACACTCCAGAGGAGAGGCTGTTTCCTAAAGATCATTTAAACAGAAGAAAAGCAACTTTAGAATTAAAAAAGAGAAACTCAAAAATAGTGCTGTATTGCTGAGACAGAGCCAACTTGGGGAACCTTTGGGAAACTTTTGTTTCTCTTGAAAACTGTTAGGTTTGAAAATGAAAGCCAGGTGGGGGAAAAAGGATAAGGCTACAACAGATGAGCAGAGAGAGAAAAAAACACGAATTTGGGGAAAGCTAGCGTAAGAATACAGAAAAGTATTTTTTAAATCCACTCAAAAACTGACCAGAGATTTCAAGATATGATTGAATGTTTGCAAAATGCCCCATCTGCTTCATTCCACAGTCAAAAGAGAAATAATGGAAACTTTCTTTTCTCTTTTCCAACAAGACATAACAAAAGCAGAGCTGATGTAATTAATGAAAAAAAGATGGCTATTTGAAATAGTGAAGGCTCTGAACAACAGAATGGAATGGAAATAAAGTCCACATTTAGGGGCAATTCATTATTTATCTGCTGTGTTTTTTATGCACACCGTGTTCTGCTAATTCTCTCTCCAGGGAGAATACCAAACCAGGTTAGTAACTGATACAAGCATGAGTAGTTAGAAGCTATGATATAAGCAGCGGGCAGATGGAGCTATTCCTTGAATATCAATTAGCATAGTCCATCCAAGTTGAAGACTCTTACAATTGAATACTTCAACTTAATGGATCTGTTTTCAAATTCCCTTTAATGGCCCTTCTGTGACCATAATATCTACTTTTCCAGACATCCTAAGTAGAAACCATTATGGACAATGTATGTAGAATTCTCTAAGGATAGCATATGGAGGGGAGAATGTGAGTTGCCAAATTTAGCAGCTCTAGAGAGAGTGTTTTTGAATTAAACTTGAATCTATGGGGATTACAGTTCATTTATGACTGACAAAACATATCTTCCCAATTCTGAAAGATAAATCCCACTGATATACATGTGGATTTCACAGGGTTTCTCAAAAACTATAAGGAAAAAAAATCCTTTCCACAAAATGCAGTTCTATAACTATTTTGGATTTATGATAAGTCACATGTTCTTTTTGCAGTTTTCCTCAGGTTAAATGAGGAATTTTCTAAGTACTGTGCCAACTGTACTTACAGCCTGAGTAAGCTGAGATCAGAAGATTCATCCCTTACATATTAGAGTAAGATCTCTGTTCTGAAAGAACAGTGGAAGACTGAAATGCCTATGGGCTTTAGGATTTTAAAAATAAGTAAAATTTCAAAAGTATGAGAGGTGGGACTGCAAGTCTTGTCAAGTTTTTCATTTGCTGAATAAGATCAGTTTTAATTTTAATTTTTAAATCAATTTTAATATTACTCTATTATTTTTTCATAAAGATAATTGACAGTACAAATGTTTGAAGTTTAAAGTGCAGGTCTTTAAATTTAATGTACTTAGCTTCATGAAAAATTATCTTCATTTATCATAGTGTTCTAATTTCACTGTGGACCAGTGAAAATATTGTGGCACAGCAGCGCTGGGCTGCAGAACCACAACTGAAAACCTCTAGCCTGATTCACTTTGTTAACATGAGCTAGTTCTCTACCCTAAGCAGCCATTAAAATCTAACTCAAAAGCTTCCAGTGTCTAACTAAAGAGCAAATACCTGTAATTTAGGACAAAGTGATTAAATCTTTCAGTGAATATTTACATTTGTTGGAAAATGGTGTTTTATTTTGTACCCATTCAATAAATTCCTTGGAAGAAAATTTCATTTTTTTTCCTATTTTCAAAGACCTGACATAGCTAGGATTTTAACCAAGCTTTGAGTAGTTTGTATCGTAACTATTAATATGTTTTGAATGTTAGCAAGACTTCTAATTCACACATGGAGAACATTCTTAATTCCAGCTTTCTGTTTTTCATCCTGAATAAGAAAACCTCTTAAGTATCAGATTTTTTTTTACAGGTTAAATCAAACCATAAACTCCATGAAACTACTAAGATTCCTTGTTTTGTTGGCATCACCTTGAGTTAAATGTCTAATAATAAATGGTCATTGAGCAGACACTTAAGAATCCTTTTATTCAGTGATTTTGATATTTTAAAAAGAGATTGGTCTATTATGAAAAAAGAACTTAATTTTATTTATGCTGGTTGAGCAGCTTTCCACTGAAAATGAAAGGCTGAAAATTGAGTTTTTCCCTGTACTGAACTTGGAAAACCTAGACTTAGGATACCTACATTCAAGCACACTTTGTTCTTTTTCCTATCCTTTTGAAAATTAATATTAGTACTCTAACATTTTTAGGAGAAAGAATCAGTTAAGTCTTCCCTCTGGCAAAACTATCAGGCAATCTTCTCCAGCATTCAATTCCTTAAGGGCATGGAAGGAGGTGTCTTTAATTTTTTTTTACTCCTTACCCTGTTACTCTGAAACTCAATGCATGCTTAAATTCCATCCACCTGAACTTAGCCTAGGACCTAAAGCAGGTAAAACACACATCAAAATAAATTTACCCAGATTAAATTAATCTGAATCCTAAAAAGTTAGACTAGGAGAAGTGCTGATGGAGAAAATCACTTTTTTTTTTTTAAACTGATATCACTTCTGGAGTATTTGAATGTTTTACAACAGGCTTGTGTTTCTTTTGTAATAAGTAAAATCCTACCAAATATTGTTTATTTTAATTTTGCTGTGAAATGAATACTTAATATGAGATGTACCTCTTAGATTTTTAAGTACACAATACCGTATTGTTAACTATACACACCATGATATACCGAAGATCTCTAGAATTCATTTATTTTGCATAACTGCAACTTCAGTCATTGCTTTTGAAATCTGAAATATGTGTTCTGATGACTCTATAGCAACCATGCTTTTATTCTCAAAATATAAATAAAATACAGATGAGGGTAAAAACCAAAACACATTTCTTGAACTAAAGAAATTATTACATATAGACCTTCAAACCATATTAAAATCAGCAAAGTCTGTTATTTGTCTTAAACGTTTAATTTTCAATGCATTCTGGATATTTTCTCCTACGCATCTTAGAGAAGTTATTTGCTGAAATTGTCAATGTGGCTTTGACTACATTATCTGATAACCAGTAGAGGTCGCCGCCTACCACATTCTAGCAGGTCAGAGAGGAAAAAAAATGATGAATGTTCGGTTAGTGAAAACTCACAGAGGTCAGAAGTTTTCAATATGAAGCTTTCCTCTTGAAAGCTTTGCATAATTGAACCAATATTCAAGTGAGAGGGAAAAAGAATAAATAAAAATAATGGATCCAAGATGCTGGTGTTACAGAACTTCAAAAAACAGAATTTCTTAGAAATTACATAAAAATTCTTCTAGTTGACTTAGTTAATACAAATTATTCTTCATGTCAAAACACTGGAAAGAAAATCCCAAAATGTTATCAAATCTGAACATAATAAAATGCATATATTTGTAAAATGGCATTGTGGTCTCTTTCTACTAGTATATGTTTGGAACACCTAAGCATCTCAAATTTTTGGTTTTGACCTCACATATTCTGTGACTTTCATTCTTTGTTTTAATTTTTCTTAATTTATTAGTTGTATCAACTACATGGTGAAAATTAACCTGTCATAGTGTTAAGGTGGCCTGTGGTTATCACAATTTACAAAGTATACTGAAGCTTTAGTATATAATTACTGCTATTGGGTTTCCCAAAAGAAGTTTAAAGTTTAACTTATTTTCTTTAAGTCATAATTAAACTAAGAAAAGACTTCTTTTTTTATAGTTTGGAGGTAGAATCTATAGATATCTTGACACAAGAAAATATCTTCCCTTCAGAAGAGGGAATAAACGTATGCTTGATAATTTAGAATGTGCAAATGGATAGGGATCGGTACTTCAAACTAGGGAAGGCTTTTCCAATAAACAGAATGTTTTTAAAAATAGAAATGGTTATTTCAGAAGTTCAGATGGTAAGCTTACCATCACTAGAAATGTTCGCATGGATGGGTAATTAGTGAGATGTGGTGAGATCTTGGTAAGAATGTGTTAGGAATTTGAATACTTAGGTTTGAGGGGGAAGCTTTACCGAATTTCTAAGAAAGACCATGTGTAATTTTTAGGGGTTTTTTTGTTTTAAACTGATAACAGTGTTATTGATAAAATTATGCTGCATTAGGATAATGCTACATTATGTGACAAATACATCTAAACATTATAGTGGATTAACACAACTGTTTATTTCAAATTCATGTGCTATTCCTAGCTGTTATTAATGGTTGGTAGATGACTCTCCTTTATATGGAGATTCAGGGACCCCGGTTTTGTGGCTCTGCCATCTCCTAGGCCATTGAAGTACTTTGCTTCCACCCAGCAGAAAGGGAAAGAAACAAAAGAGAATGAACATCTAATTCTTAAACTGGAAACAACACATTTACTTCTGCCTATATTCCATTGCAGAAAGCTAGTTAGATGACCCCACATGGATTCAAAGAGAAAGGAAAGCACAAATATTAATACACAGTTGCTGTCTTTACCACTGTCCTCCCTCTGACAACTGAACATGTGTGCACATCCTTCTTCTTATATATGTGTTATCTCTACAAAGGAGTCCACTCAGTTATATTTAGTAACTTGATCCAACTAAAAGTCCAGAAAATCTGGGTGATACATATCCTCTCCATGAGGTCTGGGTGTGACACCTTATAATCTAGTGACTATTTCCTAAAGTACACTGCACCAAGTGGCTGGAATCTTAATCACTCCTTGTATCCACATTCTTTGCCATGTAACTCTGTGTCCACTCCCTAGGCATATAGCAGTGTTCCCTCAGCCTTTTACTCTGGTCTCAGCCAGGTGACTTGCTTTGATCCAAGGAATATTAGCAGATAAGATGTAAGCAGAAGCTTGCCCTCTACTTTCAACATGAGAACATACCCATGTCTAGTTTACAGAAGGATGAAAGACACACAAAGCAGAGCCAGTTGCCTCAGCCAAAGCATCCTCGGTTAGTTGACAGCCAGCCAACCTCCAGATAGATGAGTGATCTAAGCCAAGACAGAGCTGCCTGGCTAACCCCCAGCTGATTCTAGACATGTGAGCAATAAATGCTTAATGTTGTATGACACTTAGGGTTTTGTAATTGTTTATTATGCAGGCTTATTGTGGTCATAGATAACTGATACATTTACCAAACTAGACTCTCAACTCTTAGCAGAAATTTACTTGGTTTCATTTTCTACATAAAATATATTGCTATGCTTTCTCATACTGGAATGCAAACTTTGTTGAGTTCATTTTAATATGTAGCAAGGTTGAGCTAGATAAAATGTTGTAAATATTGTGAAACACAAGCATGAATTAATTTTTATGTCTTTATAGCACTTTTAACTTTTCAAACCACTTTCAGATGTCCTTTCACTTGATTTTCACAGCAACCTTCATAGAAGGCAAAATAGATTCCTCTATTCCTGTATTCCTAATTACCAAATCTCAGTGGCTAAGTTACTACCCCAATTACAACTGGTTAATGACAGAACAAGATCAAACACACTGGAATCCATCTCTCCTGACTTCCAGAATGTACTCCCATTGCTGAATAGGCCCTCATTAGAGAAGTAAGGAGATAACAGTTTTCCCATAGCTATTGTATGATAAACATGGTCATAACACTCTTACTTCATTACTGGATATTTTCAAGGGTAAGCTTTACTCCAGAAATCTCTGATACCTGCTTATGCCTATTCTCGCTAATGAAATACTTTCCCCAATATTTTCTACTAAAGGATCTGTAGAACTGATCAGTAAACAAGAATTGAATGTAAAGAAATTTTTACCTGTAGCAGAGTTTCACAGCCTCAGCGCTATTGAAGTTTGGGCTAGATAATTCTTTGCTGTGAGTCTTACCTGTTTATAGTCAGTAGCATCCCTGACTTGTACCCACTAGATTCCAGTAACATTGTCCCAGTTGTGGCAAACAAAAATGTCTCTGGACATTGCCAATGATCATTCCCTAGAGTGACATTTGTCCCCTCTTCCATTAAGAAACATGGGGAAAATTAAATGCAACTAGGATTTTGCATGAGTGTCAGATTCCTAGAAGATGAGAGCTGAACATAAGGAATCAGTTTGTGCAAACTTTTTAGTTTATAAAATTTTATATTTTTATTTTCATTTTATAAGGAAGAAAACTACACCCAGTTATTCAAGGCTACAAAACTGGTTAATACTGTGTCTTTTGACACACAATTGAATTATTTTATATTTTATTTATCTGTTCATTTTACTTTTACTCTGCAAGGGATTTTGGATAGACTGTGCAACTTCTAATTCCTGTTCTAGGTCCAAGTATTGACTTAGTAGCCTGCTTTTGGGTTTCTATAGAAGCCTCATCTTACCCAGGTAATGCCACACACATATCCTTACCTGACTTATCTTCTCTGTCTCCTCAAGTTGCCCACAAACCTGGCTATCTTTACTATTATCCCCCAGGCCAGGCCCTGGTGCAGTCTTTTCTCTTTATCTCGTCTTTCTGGCTGACACTTTAAGGTCCAACTCTCAACTGTTCTCAAGGCTCTGATTTCTTTGACCTAGCCTAAATATTCTTTTTGTCCTTTTATTCTTTTAGGCTTTCCTTAAAAACATCCTTTACCATTCAATAATTCTAGTCCTTTAGATGCCAGTTGTCTGAAGGCAAATCTTACTCAACCCAAGAGGTCCTTTTCAACACAGAATGGGTGTATCTACTTTTCATTATTGCCTTCTTCCCAGATTTTTATTTATGTACTCATGAGTCATATTCATACTTTTATTTTATTTTATTTTATTTTATTTTATGACAGAATCTTGATCTGTCACCCAGGCTGGAGTGCAGTGGTGCAGTCTCAGCTCACTGCAGCCTCCACTTCCTGTGTTCCAGTGATTCTCCTGCCTCAGCCTCCTGAGTAGCTGGGAATACAGGCATGTGCCACCACGCCTGGCTAATTTTTGTATTTTTAGTAGAAATGAATTTCACCATGTTGGCCAGGCTGGTCTCAAACTCCTGACCTCAAGTGATCAGCCACCCTTGGCATCCTAAAGTGCTACGATTATAGGCATGAGCCACCATGCCCAGCATATTTATACCTTTAAAAGAGCAATGATCAGTTTCTTCTTGGAAGTAAAGTATCCATTGCTCTATTATAAAATTGCCTAAATGTTATGTTTCAGCATGCCAGTCTTTTATTCTCACTCCTTACCTGGAGTAACCCCCCAGTTTCATCATCGTTTTGGGACACAGGGTGTGTTTTGCTACCACTTTCCCATCTTTAAAACAAGTAAGTGGACAAAACTAAATAGCTCCCCATCAAAATATAGATTAATAAATTCAGTCCTCTAGGCATGTTGCTTTATGAAATTGGTAGAAAAAAATTATTTGATAAGGATGCCAAACTACAATAAAAAGCCTATCATTAAGAAGCTTCCTATCACAGTATTCAAAGAGACAAACACCATCTATTTGTCTTCAGGAACCTGACTTCTTTCATTTCAGTCCATCAAGAATATAATCTGATTTCAAATGATGATGTATTAACCCATGGTAAAGAATTGCTGTTCTTTTGAGTAAAGAGGAAAAAAAATAGCATCCTATAAAGTACATAGGTAAAAGGCATTTGGAAACTGTGTATTCTTTTCACTTACTTGAGCAATGATTATTCATTTGCTTTGGGAATTAACTTATTTAAGAATAAGTTAGAGGTAGAGGAGATTTGGGAACGGAAGAGACTAAAAATCTCTGCTGAGATTTTGTTGTGCAAATATAACCAGAAAAGGATTATAAGTGTGGATGCAATTTGATTCTGCCATAGACCCAGGTGTTGAGCAACTTTTACTCTCGCAGGTGTCTGAAAAAGGAGGTGAGTCCTCCAAGATCTATGAAAATGAGGCATAAAGGCATGGAGTTTTTTTTGTGTGTGAATTTCTGAATATTCCATTAGCATGTAATATGTGTTAATAAATATCATCTGTAAAGTTTAAAGTGTTCATTCTCAACTCTGATTTCAAGTTATGTACTTCATATGGTTGCTTGATTTCAGGAAAAGTAATTCCCAAGCTTGAGCTGATACTTTTGGCTTGTTGTCTCTATTGGAAAGGAGCCATTTTTATACTTAGCATATAAACAAATTATTTTTAGCGAAGGCTTCTTTTTAAAAATGTGTTCATAGCTGTATGTTGTTAAGATAACTACCAGTGAGTATTTGTATTTTTACTGAACATAGTGTCTGAATCTAGGAAAACACAAAGCGAAGCGATAGGTTGATGGTTATCAAGTGAATTTAGGTTCTGGTTGTGGTTTTGTAACCACTTTCCTCTGCAAATACAAAACCAGAATGCAAATTCTGGTTCTGGTGTAAGACCTCTTAATGCTTCATGAAAACAGAATGGCCAAATATTGTACATTTATGCTCATTCCTTATTTACCCATAGATATTTGCAAGATAAATATATGGAAGATGTATCAGGAAGAGGTCTCTGATTCCTTTCTCTCATTGGCTGTTATACAGAAGAAAGGCAAATCAGTTATCCATTGTCACAATAATGCCACATAAAAAACACAGCACTTCAGTGGAACATACAATAATAAACATGTACTTATGAGTACACAGATTGGTTGGTTCTGAAGATCTGAGCTGGGTTCAGATGATCTCAACTGGGTCACTTATGCTTCTATAGCCAAATAGAAGGTCAGCTCTGCTTCTGCATAGCATATTACATCCAACTAAGTAAAGTGATCTAGGATGGTCCCATCAGGGAAAACTCTGCCCACCACCAAGTTTTCCTCATTTCTCTTTAACAGGCTAACCAGACTTGTTTTCATGGTGGTGGCAAGAATCCAAGAGAACAAGTTATAAGTGCATAAGACCATTTGAGGTCTAGAATCAGAACTGAAATTCTTTTATTTGTGACATATTCTTTTGTTCAAAACAAGTCATAGGGTAGCCCAGAGAGAGTTAAAGGCTGGGAAACACACTCCAGATCTTAATGGGAGGAACTGAAATGTCACATCTCAAAGTGGGTAGATATAGAGAGGGTTGGAAATTAGGATATTTTTACAATCAGTCCACCATATAGAACTTAGGCAAACAATCTTTGTGGGGGACTATATCTTAAAGCTGCATTTTGCACAGCAAGCACTCTGCTTTTATTTAGATTGTACATATATGAATGGAGTTGTGATGCTATCTTTTTAGTGCTATCACAGTTGACACTATTTGGTATCATAAAGCACAGTGGAAATATCAGATAAACCAGTTCAAGTTTTTGGTATAGTTTAATGGTTTAGAACTTCATTTACCTCAGTAGGTGTCTCCACTTACCATTATCCTAATGCCGTGAAATCCTCCCTTCGATTTGTTCTGTGTACATAAAAACGAGGAATTGTAAACAAGTTTTCCATGGAGATTATAATTAATGTCCCTATTTGTCTTATTTGTATATATGCACCCCCTATTACTAATTCTCCTTGTGTGACCAAATGCAGTTTCTACTACTCTCTGCTTGTAAAACTGAGTAACGAGGAGGAGATGCGGCAGAAGGAAAGTGACCTTACTTCCCAAGCTAGCAGTGGGGAAATGGTCTAGGCTTCCTGCCTTAAAGAAATCATTTCAAACTTGGGGGCAGAACTCTAGTATTTAAAAAGGGAGACTTCATATGAAGGGAATGCAAGAGGGGCGAGGAGGTACAGGAACATAGGACTTACTCCAATGCTTTATCTT
The DNA here is from genome assembly GCF_008728515.1 of Papio anubis. Taxonomy (NCBI): domain Eukaryota; kingdom Metazoa; phylum Chordata; class Mammalia; order Primates; family Cercopithecidae; genus Papio; species Papio anubis. The sequence goes on from NC_044984.1 coordinate 76,838,134, forward strand.
GAGTTATTGTCCCATTTGGTGAATGGGCTGGTATGAAATCTCTCTCTCTCTGTCTCTCTCCCTCTCTCCCCTTTTCTCTTCTATCAGTTATACATTCATCCTTCTTATAATAGCAGCACTTTGATTTTTCTATAGGAAATTGCCCCTCCTTCTTTTCAGGAATAAAGTTAGAGGTGCTTGTCCTTGCCTTTGCCCTTGTCCTCTTCTTTGTTCTGCAGGACCATCTTATGGGGTAGGTTGGTGAGGTTGTAACTGAGGTACACCACTTCACCCTTTGCAGCACTCTTTCTTCCTATTAAACATTCCTTTTTCAAATCTATACTATTGTTGGTCTATACTATTCAAATTCTTATGAACCGGCAAGTCGACCACTTCCTGATACCGGGGCTCTGACACCTCACCCAGCAAACGGAAATGTTTTCCATCCTTACAATCAGAGAACAATAAAATATATATCCCTTGCATTTTACTGCATATTTATTTTTCCTCACTTGCAAAAATTTGCAGCCTATGTTACTGTTACTCTAAGTTCTTATCTGAGGAATGTAATTAAATATTCTTACTTTTAAAATTCAAAAAGATACTGAACATTTGGATAAGTGAACAGTCATAGGAGGTGCCTGAGTGGGGATAGTGGTGGAATATATAGTATTTGTTTATATTTGTTGATGGAAAAAGAAGCGAAAAATAGTAGAAAGAGCATAATATTTGAAGTTAGACAGATCAGGGTGCTAATTCTAGGTCAGCTATTTACTACCTTATGGCCTTAGGAAAATCACTATTTCTTAATCTTAAAATGATATATATAGCATTTTTCATACCAGTTCTAATGAGAATTAGAGATAATATGTGAAGTACTGGCCATGTTGTAGATGCTCAATAATTTATAGACACTATCATTATACATGTAAGTAGTAAATAAATTAACTTTACCTAAAGAGAAGGCTAAACTTTGTTTCCACTTGACTCTTGAAAGATAACATCTGAACTGGAAGTTCTTAAGTGATAGGAATGTCTTTGTTTTTCACAGTGGATCCCCTAGATTTGTAATTTATGGTAATGAGGTGACTCAGGGTGAGCCCCTAGATAGTTTATGCTAACAAGATAACTCAGGATAGGGGCTGGCCATGTCAGAAAGATCATTATGTGAATAGAGGGCTTTGAGTCACATTATATTACCCTGACCTCTGGAGAGGAGTAAGGCTGGACTTTGAGTTCAACCATGTGGGCAGCAACTCAATCAATCATGCCTATGAAATGAAGTCTCAATAAAAACTCTGGAAATTGAAGCTCAGGTGAGCTTCCTGGGTGGCAATACTTCATGCATACATTGTCATGTGCAGATGCCAATAGGGTACTGTGTCCCTGAGGACACAGAAGCTTTGTGTTTAGAGCCCCCAGGGTCCCAGATTTTGCTCTATGCATCTTTTTCTTTGGCTCGTTCTAATTGTTATCCTTTTGCTATAAGCAAACTATAATCGCTAAGTATAGCCCTTTCCTGAATTCTGTGACTCATTCTAGTGGATTATCAAAACTGATGGTGGGTTTGGGAAACCCCCAAACTTGTAGTTGGTGTCTGAAATCTTGGGCAGACTTGGCAGTCTAAAAGACTATGCCCTTAACCTCAAGTTTGGCTAATTCTGCATAGCATATTATATCCAATCAAGTAAAGTGAATATTACCTCCTTGAAACTAAGACAGAAAATCTGGTTTTACTTCTAGTCAGCTGGGAATGGTAATTGGAAATTAATGTTGTTTGGAATGTACAAATGTAAGTATTACTGTCTCAATTTAGTACATGTATCATATGTTATCATTGTTTTATCTTGGCAATGTAAACAAGCATTTTTAAGGACCTTCATATGTTCACATGTCATCTCCCAAGGCTGCACCCTCCTTTTATTAATGTCTGTATTCTTAAACCCTTTCATTCTAGCAGAGGGGTTTTCCTAAATATGACCCTTGTATTTGGGGAAAGACACCTTTGCTAGTCTTAGATGTCTTAATGAAATATAATCTTTCTGATACTTACCTATACTAATAATGAGTACCAGTCAGGAAGTCCCTACCATATGCCAGAAGCAATGCTTGGTACTTTTATGTGTACATATTCTAATCTTTATAACTATCTTGGAAGGTAATTATTTCTATTCCCTTTTCTTAAAATGTCTATTATTGACTGTCAAAAAAGACTTCCATAAAACCTTATTGATCAAGCAAGGGAAATTGAGTAGACTTGCTGTAGAAAGACCTTAATGTGGTCTTAGTGCCATCTGAAGAGCGTGGGGAAGGAGTCAGAAAAGGATATTTATAGGGCTTGGAATCCGAGATTAAGTGGTCAATGTAGTCTTTCCTGGCAGGAAACTTACTGGGATTGGGAAAATACGTGACATAATAATTCAAAGTTGCAAGACACAGCAAGGTAAGGGTTTTAAAGGAGTCTTGATAAGTAACGCTTTCTGGTAAGTGAGCTGTTTTCCCAGATGAGTAATCTATTGTTCTAAAAGAAGTGCTCTTGGCCAAAATGAGCAAACTGTTTGCTCAGAAAAATTAGTTTCCAAGAATTTTATCAAGCTAGAAGTAAAATTATGTATTAGTTTACATTCTTCTCTTCCCGGACAAAAATTACCAGAATGCTATGGTTTGAACATATTCCCCACAAAAGCATATGTTGAAAATTTAGTCCCTAGTGTAACAATATTGAGAGGTGGGGCCTAATTTGAGGTGCTCGGGTCATGGGAGATCCACCCTCATGAATAATATGATGCTGATTATAAAAGGTCTTGAGGCTTTGAGTGTTTGATCTTTTCACCCTGTTTCATATGCACGAGCTCTCTTTACTCTTCCACCTTCTGCCATGGAATAAAACAGCAAGAAAGTGATTGCCAGATGCTAGTGCAGTGATATTGGACTTCCCAGCATCTAAAACTGTGAGAAATAAATTTATTTTAATTATAAATTACCCAGTCTTGGATATTTTGTTATAGAATCCCAAAACGAACTAAGACACTGAAATAAACAGTTGTCATTTTGGCACATTGGTCTCAAATTTCAAAAATAAAGAAATTGACATTGTAAGAAAGTAATTTTCTAAGAATTATATCTAGAACTCTGTAACTCCAAAGTCCTAGTTTGGTCTACAGCACAAGACTTTCTCACCAAATATCTTTATATATCCCTGAAGAGTAAGACTACATGCAGCCACACAGCTTTACTTTCAAAACTAAGAACTGAGGTTGCCTACATCAACTTGACTTTACTATTTTTTTTTTCTGGAAGATAAGCCAATAAGCCAGTAAATTACTTGATTGCTTTCTTCAGCAACTTCCTGAAAATAAACCAATGATCCCCTTCTCAAGGCAATGGGTTACTCATTTGGGCAAGCTGCTTGCTGATAAAACAATTGTTTACTTATCAAGAATCACATCAAGACCCTCATCTGTCTGTAAGCACCAGTATAGAATTATTTATGTTGCAAACTTCTCCCACTCTTTTTTATTTTTTTATTTTATTTTATTTTTATTTTATCTTTTTTTTTTTTTTCTTTGTGAGATGGAATTCAGCTCTTGTTGTCCAGGCTGGAGTGCAGTGGCACAATCTTGGCTCACTGCACCCTCTGCCTCCCAGGTTCAAGTGATTCTGCTACCTCAGCCTCCCGAATAGCTGGGACTACAGGCGTCTGCCACCACACCCAGCTAATGTTTTGTATTTTTAGTAGAAGTGGGGTTTCACTATGTTGGCCAGGCTGGTCTCGAACTCCTGACCTCAGGTGATCCACCTGCCTTTGCCTCCCAAAGTCCTGGGTTTACAGCTTCTCCCACTCTTGAACAGATCCCTACATTGCAAGCAAGACCAGGATTAAATTACTAGAACCCCACCCCCAAAATCATATCAATATCTACCCTTGATTTTCTTTCTTCAGAAGCACTATTAAGACTCTATTAAAGGGATATTGTTTCTAACAGTAAGAATACAATAAGATAATAATAGCAGTTAGTAATAACCCAGCTTTGCTCTATCAACATATTATTCTGGTGAATCCAGGATTTGTGGGAGATTTGGCAATTGACAACCTTATGGCCAGAGACTGTTTAACATGATCAATTTTACATAGATATACCACTTGATGGTTTATCATGCATCACAGGTTACAAAGAACTTCAACATATATCACTTGGTTTAATCATCAAAAGAACCATTTGAAGTAGGTATTATTATTATACTTCTATTAATCCTTAACATCATTTTATAGGTTAATAAACAGAATTTAAGAGAGACCAAATGACTTGGTAAAGATCAAATAGCAGGTAATCAAGATGGGACTCATAAAGCACATTATGATGTATAACATGATGTTTTGATATGTATAGATTTTGTGAAAGAATTACATTGAGCTAATTAATATCTATATCACATCACATTCTTATTTGTTATGGTGAGAATATTTAAAACCTACTGTCTAAACAAATTTCAAGTATACAAGTCATTATTATGAATTACAGTGACCATGTTATATAATAAATCTCTAGAAGTTATCCATCCTGTGTAAGTGAAATTTTGTACCTTTTAACCAACATCTCTCCTTCCCCAACCTCTTTCTCCCCAGGCACCCCTCAGCTGATAACCACCATTTTACCCTGCTTCTGTGATTTTGACTTTTTTAGATCCCACCTGTAGGTGAAATCATGCAGAATTTCCCTTTCTGGGACTGCCTTATTTCACTTAACATAATGTCCTACATGTTCATTCATAATGTCACAAATGATAAGATTTTAAGACTGAATAGTATTTCACTGTGAATACCGTTAGTCCTTGAACAATGTAGGTGTTAGGGCCACTGACACCCATGTAATAAAAAATATGCATATAAGTTTTAACTCCCTAAAAACCTAACTATTAATATCCTACTATTGACTGGAAGCCTTTCTGACAACATAAACAGTTGATTAACATATATGTTATGTGTTGTATGTATTGTATACTCTATTCTCACAATAAAGTAAGCTAGGGTAAAGAAAATGTTATTAAGAAGGTCATAAAGAAGAGAAAATAAATTTACTATTATTTTAAGTGGAAGTAAGTTATCATAAAGATCTTCATGCCCATCATCTTCACATTAAGTAGACTGAGAGGGAGGAGGAAGAGGAGTAGTCTTGCTGTCTCAGAGGTTGCAGTATAAGAAGGAAATCCATGTATAAGTTAACCCATGCATTCAAACCATGTTGTTCAAGGGGCAACTGTATATATATAACATTTTCCTTATCTATTTTTCCATTTATGGACATTTAGGTGGATTCCATATTTTGGCCTTTGTGACTGTTTCAGTGAACATGGGAGTGCAGATATCTCCCTGACATGCTGATTTAAGTTTTTAAATATATATACCCAGAGGTGGGATTGCTGTATCACGTAGTAGTTTTATGTTTAATTTTTTGAGGAGTCTTCATACTGTTTTCCATAATGGCCGTATGAATTTACCTTCCCACTGACCGTGTATAAGCGTTCTCTTTTCTCCATATCCTCACTAACACTTGTTGTATTTTGTCATTTTGATAATAACTATTCTAAAAGGAGTGAAGTGATATTCATTTTGGTTTTTTTGTTTTGTTTTGTTTTGTTTTGTTTTGTTGTTTTGGTTTGGTTTTGAGACAGAGTTTCGCTCTTGTTGCCCAGGCTGGAGTGCAGTAGCGCGATCTCGGCTCACGGCAACCTCTGCCTCCCAGGTTCAAGTGATTCTCCTGTCTCATCATCCTAAGTAGCTGGGATTACAGGCATGTGCCACCACACCAGCTAATTTTTGTATTTTTAGTAGAGATGGGGTTTCGTCATGTTGGTCAGGCTGATCTCAAATTCCCAACCTCAGGTGATCCGCCCGCCGCAGCCTCCCAATCATTTTGGTTTTAGTTTGCATTTTACTGATGGTTAGTGATGTTGAGCTTTTTTTTTTTTTTTTTTTTTCATTTACCTCTTGGCCATTTCTTTTGAGAAACGTCTATTGATATTCTTTACCCATTTTTAATTAAATAGTTTTTGTTGCTATTGAGTTCTTTATATATTTGGATATTACTCTTTTATCAGATGTGTGGTTTGCAAATGTTTTCTCCCATTTCATAAGCTGTGTTTTCAATCTGTTAATTGTGTCCTCTCCTGTGCATAAGCTTTTTAGTTTGATGTAATTCCATTTGTCTATTTTTGCTTTTGTTGCCTGACCTTTTTGGGTTAATACTCGAAAAATTATTGCCCAAGCCATTGTCAAAAAGCCTTTTTCCTATGTTCTGTTCTAGTGTCCCCTAAACCTATTATTGAGGTTTCAGTTTCAGGTGTTACATTTAAGTATTTTAATCCATTTTGAGTTTATTTATTTGTGATGTGAGATCAGGATCCAGTTTCATTATTATAGTTGTATATATCCTGTTTTCCCGACATCATTTATTGAAGAGACTATTCTTTCCCCATTGTGTATGTATATTCTTGGTATCCTTTTGGAAGATCACTTGACTGTATATGTGTGGATTTATGCCGGGGCTCTCTATTCTGTTCTATTGCTCTATGTGTCTGTTTTTATGCCAGTACCATGCTGGTTTAATTACTACAGCTATGTAGTATACTTTGAAATCAGGGAGTTTGATGCCTTTAGTGTTGTTCTTTTTGCTCATGATTGCTTCAGCAATTCAATATTTCTTATGATTCTGTACAAATTTTAGGAATTTTTTCTATTTCTATGATAAATGTCATTTGGTTTTTCATAGGAGTTGCCTGAATGCATAGATAGCTTGTGTAGTATGAATGTGTTGATAATATTCTTCCAGTCCATGTTCATGGACTTGCTATTATTTTATGTATTTGTGTCCTCTTCAATTATTTTTCAGTAATGTTTTATAGTTTTCAGTGTTCAAGTGTTTCACCTTCTGGGTTAAATTTATTTCTATGCATTTTTTCATGATGTTGTGAGATGTTTTTTGATTTATTTGTTTTGGATAGTTTATTGTTATATAGAAATGCCACTCATTTTTATATGTTAATTTTATATCCTCCAATTTTAGTGAATTTGTTTATTAATTATTACTGTTCTTTGATGGAGTCTTTAAGGTTTTCTATGTATGTCATGTCATCTGTAAACAGAGATCATTTTACTACTTCCATTTCAATTTGAAAGCATTTTAATATATTTTTCTTGATTAATTGCTTTGACTAGGACTTCTAGTACTAGAAGTGGAAGTACTTTTCATTCTTCAGAAAAGAAATGATGAGAGTGGGTATCCTTGTCTTGTTCCAGATTTTCAAGGAAAAGCTTTCAGCTTTTCACATTGAGTATGAGATTGTCATATATGGACTTTATTATGTTGAGGTACATTCTTTCTATACATAATTTATTGAAATATTTATTATAAAATATGTTAATTTTGTCAAATGCTTTTACTGCATCCGTTGAGATGATCATCTAATTTTATCCTTCGCTTTGTTAATGTGCTGTATCGTGTCATTGATTTGCATGTGTTGAATCACCCTGGCATCCCAGGGATATAACTTATTTGATAATGGTGTATGATACTATTATTTTTGTTTGTTTATTTAATTATTATTTTAGAGATGGAAATTTGCTATGTTGCCAAGGCTTGACTTGAACTCCTGGGCTCAATTGATTCTCCTGCTCAGCCTCCCTGAGTAGCTGAGATATAGGCACATACCACCACACCTAGCTCTGATCCTTTTAGTGTGCTGTTGAATTCAGTGTGTACATTTTGTTGAGGATTGTTGCATTGGTGTTCATCAGGGATATTGGCTTATATATTTATCTTCTTGTGGAGTATTTTGCTGTCTTTGGATCAGACATAATCCTTATCAGGATAATGCTGAACTTGTAAAATGAATTCTGAAGTGTTGCCTCCTTTTCAATTTTTCAAGAGTTTGAAATGGATTGGCATTAATGTTTCTTTAAATATTTGGTAGAATTCACCAGTGAAGCCTTCATGTTGTGAGCTTTTTTTTGTTGGAAGTTTTTGGCTATTGACTCAGGCTCCTGATTTATCTGTTCAGATTTTATATTCCTTCATGATTCAATCTTAGCAGGCTGTATGTTTTTAGGAATTTCTCCATTTCTTTGAAGTTATCCATTTTTTGTTGGCATAAAATTGTCCACTTAGTCTCTTATCTTTTGTATTTCTGTGGTATCAGCTGTGATTTCTCCTGTTCTAGTTATATTTTTTTTATCTGAGTCTTCTCTCTTTTTTCTTAGTCTACCTAAAGGTTTGTCAATATTGTTTATCTTTTAAATAAAGCAATTTTTGGTTATTAATTATTTTATATTGTTTTTCTAGTCTCTGTTTCATTTACTTCTGCTGTGCTCATTGTCATTTTCTTCCTTTTTCTGACCATGAGCTTGATCCATTCTGCTTTTTTCTAGTTCCTTGAGGTGTAGAGTTGGATTGTTCATTTGAGATCTTTCTTTCTTAATGTAGGCATTTATCATTGTAAACTGCCCTCTTATAACTGCGTCTGCTGCATCTCATAACTTTTTGTTTGTTGTCTTTCCATCTTTATTTGTCTCAAAATATTTTTATTTCCCTCTTGATTTCTTATTTGGCCAACTGGTTGTTCAAGAGTATGTTGTTTAATTTCCACATGTGTGTAAATTTTCTGAAATTTTTTCTGTTGTTTATTTCTAGTTTTATACTACTGTGGTTTGAGAATATATTTACTATGATTTCAGTCTTCTTAAATTTGTTAAGATTTGTTTTGTGGACTAACACATGGTCTATTCTGAAGAATGTTCCCCATGCACTTGAAACAAAAATGTGTGTTCTGCTGATTTTGGATGGATATGTTCTGTATATGTCTATTACGTCCATTTGGTCTATACTGTTGTTTAATTCTACTGTTTCCTTATTGATCTTCTGTCTGGATGATATTGCCATTATTGAAAGTGGGACATTAAAGTCCCCTACTATTATTCTACTGCTATCTATTTCTCCCTTCAGTTATTTTATATATATGCTTTATATATTTAGATGTTCCAATGTTAGGTGCATATAAATTTTTATTGTTATATTCTCTTAATGTATTCACTCCTCTATTATTATATAATAACTTTCTTTGTCTCTTGTGATAGTTTGTTTACTTAAAGTCTATTTTATCTGATAAGTGTCCATTCCCTATTTCATTCCTTAAATGCTATTTCATTCCTTCACTTTCAGCCTGTGTGTAGTCCTTTCTTCATTTTCTTTCTTTCTTTCTTTCTTGTTTCCTTCCTTTCTTTCTTTCTTTCTTTCTTTCTTTCTTTCTTTCTTTCTTTCTTTCTTTCTTTCTTTCTTTCTTTCTTTCTTTCTTTCCTTCCTTCCTTCCTTCCTTCCTTCCTTCCTTCCTTCCTTCCTTCCCCTTCCTTCCTTCCCCTTCCTTTCTTTCCTCTTTCTTTCTTTCTTTTTTCTTTCTCTTTCTTTCTTTCTCTCTCTCTTTCTTTCTTTTCTTTCTTTCTTGTCTGCCTGCCTGCCTTCCTACCTTCCTTCCTTCCTTCCTCCCTCCCTTTCCTTCCTTCCTTTTTTCTTTCCTTCCTTCCTTCTTTCTTTCCTTCCTTCCTTCTCTCTCCTCTCTCTCTCTCTCTCTCTCTATTTCTTTCCTTCTTTCTTTCTTTTTGTGACAGAGTCTCCTTCTATCATCCAGGGTGGAGGGCAATGATGCAGTAACAACTCACTACAGCCTCAACCTCCTGGACTCAAGCGATCCTCCCACCTCAGCCTCCTGAGTAGTTGGTACTACAGGCACGCACCACCACATCCAGCTAATTTGTTGTTGTTGTTGTTTGTTTTTGTTTTTTTGAGACCAGGTTTTACCATGTTGCCCAGCCTGGACTTGAACTCCTGGGCTCAAGCAATCCACCCTCCTTGGCTTCCCAAAGTCCTGGGATTACAGACATGAGCCCCCATGCCTGTGTGTGTATTCTTAAAGTGAAAGTAAGTCTCCTGAGGTAGTATATAGTGTTTTCATTTGTCTGATTTTACCTATTCTTCTGCTATATGGCTTTTGATTAGAGAATTTAGCCCATTTACATTTAAAGTAATTACAAGAAGGAAAGGACTACTGTCACATAAATTTATTTTTTTATTTTCTGGGTTTTTTAAAATTTCTTTATTATACTTTTGCTGTCTTTTGTGATTTGATGATTTTCTGTAAAACTTTTCCTTTATTTCTTTTTGTTATTATTATACTTTAAGTTCTAGGGTACATGTGCACAACGTGCAGGTTTCTTATGTATGTAAACATGTGCCATGTTGATTTGCTGCATGCATTAACTCGTCATTTACATTAGGTATCTCTCCTAATGCTATGCCTCCCCCATCCCCCCACCCCATGACAGGCTCCAGTGTGTGGTGTTCCCCACCCTGTGTCCAAGTGTCCTCATTGTTTAATTCCCACCTATGAGTGAGAACATGCAGTGTTTGGTTTTCTGTCCTTGCGATAGTTTGCTCAGAATGATGGTTTCCAGCTGCATCCATGTTCCTACAAAGGACATGAACTCATCCTTTTTTATGGCTGCATAGTATTCTATGGTGTATATGTCCCATATTTTCTTAATCCAGTCTATCATTGATGGACATTTGGGTTGGTTCCGAGTCTTTGCTATTGTGAATAGTGCCACAATAAACATACGTGTGCATGTGTCTTTATAGTAGCATGATTTATAATCCTTTGGATATATACCCAGTAATGGGATCACTGGATCAAATGGTATTTCTAGTTCTAGATCCTTGAGGAATTGCCAACTGTCTTCCACAATGGTTGAACTAGTTTCCAGTCCCGCCAACAGTGTAAAAGTGTTCCTATTTCCCCACATCCTCTCCAGCACCTTTTGTTTCCTGACTTTTTAATGATTACCATTCTAACTGGTGTGAGATGATATCTCATTGTGGTTTTGATTTGCATTTCTCTGATGACCAGTGATGATGAGTATTTTTTCATGTGTCTGTTGGCTGTATAAATGTCTTCTTTTGAGAAGGTCTGTTTATATACTTCGCCCACTTTTTCATGGTGTTGTTTGATTTTTTTTCTTGTAAATTTGTTTAAGTTCCTTGTAGATACTGGATGTTAGCCCTTTGTCAGATGAGTAGATTGCAAAAAATTTCTCCCATTCTGTAGGTTGCCTGTTCACTCTGATGGTAGTTTCTTTTGCTGTGCAGAAGCTCTTTAGTTTAATTGGATCCCATTTGTCTATTTTGGCTTTTGTTGCTGTTGCTTTTGGTGTTTTAGTCATGAAGTCCTTGCTCATGCTTGTGTCCTGAATGGTATTGCCTAGATTTTCTTCTAGGGTTTTTATGGTTTTAGGTCTAACATTTAAGTCTTTAATCCGTCTTGAATTTATTTTTGTATAAGGTGTAAGGAAGAGATCCAGTTTCAGCTTTCTACATATGGCTAGTCAGTTTTCCCAGCACCATTTAATAAATAGGGAATCCTTTCCCATTTCTTGTTTTTGTCAGGTTTGTCAAAGATCAGATGGTTGTAGACGTGTGATATTATCTCTGAGGCCTCTCTTCTGTTCCATTGGTCTATATCTCTATTTTAGTACCGGTATCATGCTGTTTTGGTTACTGTAGCCTTGTAGTATAGTTTGAACTCAGTCAGCATGATGCCTCCAGCTTTGTTCTTTTGGCTTAGGATTGTCTGGGCAACGTGGGCTCTTTTTTGGTTCCATATGATCTTTAAAGTAGTTTTATCCAATTCTGTGAAGAAAATCATTGGTAGCTTGATAGGGATGGCATTGAATCTATAAATTACCTTGGCCAATGTGGCCATTTTCACAATATTGATTCTTCCTATCCATGGCATGGAATGTTCTTACGTTAGTTTGTGTCCTCTTTTGTTTTGTTGAGCAGTGGTTTATAGTTCTCCTTGAAGAGGTCCTTCACATCCCTTGTAAGTTGGATTCCTAGGTATTTTATTCTCTTTGAAGCAGTTGTGAATGGGAGTTCACTCATTATTTGGCTCTCTCTTGTCCTGTTATTGGTGTATGGAAATGACTGTGATTTTTGTGCATTCATTTTGTATCCTGAGACTTTGCTGAAGTTGTTTATTAGCTTAAGGAGATTTTTGGATGAGATGATGGGGTTTTCTAAATATACAGTCATGTCATCTGCAAACAGAGACAATTTGACTTCCTATTTCCCTAACTGAATACACTTTATTTCTTTCTCTTGCCTGATTGCCCTGGCCAGAACTTCCAACACTATGTTGAATAGGAGTGGTGAGAGAGGGCATCCCTGTCTCGTGCCAGTTTTCAAAGGGAATGCTTCCAGTTTTTGCCTGCTCAGTATGATATTGGCTGTGGGTCTGTCATGAATAGCTCTTATTCTTTTGAGATATGTCCCATCAATACTTAGTTTTTTGAAAGTTTTTAGCATGAAAGGCTGTTGAATTTTGTTGAAGGCCTTTTCTGCAGCTATTGAGAGAGTCATATGGTTTTTGTCATTGGTTCTGTTTATGGGATGGATTACATTTATTGATTTGTGTATGTTGAACCAGCCTTGCATCCCAGGGATGAAGCCAACTTAATCTTGGTGGATAAGCTTTTTGATGTGCTGCTGGATTTGGTTTGCCAGTATTTCATTGAGAATTTTCGCATGGATGTTCATCAGGGATATTGGTCTAAAATTCTCTCTCTTTTTTTTTTTTTTTTTTGTTATATCTCCGCCAGGCTTTGGTATTAGCATGATGCTGCCCTCATAAAATGAGTTAGGGAGGATTCCTTCTTTTTCTATTTATTGGAATAGTTTCAAAAGGAATGGTTCCAGCTCCTCTTTGTACCTCTGATAGAATTTGGCTGTGAATCCGTCTGGTCCTGGAGTTTTTTTGGTTGGTAGGCCATTAATTTCTGCCTCAATTTCAGAGTTTGTTTTTAGTCTGTTCAGGGATTCAACTTCTTCCTGGTTTAGTCTTGAGAGGCTGTATGTTCCAGGAATTTATCCATTTCTTCTAGATTTTCTAGTTTATTTGCATAGAGGTGTTTATAGTATTTTCTGATGGTAGTTGGTATTTCTGTGGGATCAGTGGTGATATCCCCTTTATCATGTTTTATTCCATCTATTTGATTATTCTCTCTTTTCTTCTTTATTAGTCTTGCTTGCGATCTATCAATTTTGTTAATCTTTTCATTAAAAACAGCTCCTGGATTCACTGGTTTTTTGAAGGGTTTTTTGTGTCTCTCTCTCCTTCAGTTCTGCTCTGATCTTAGTTATTTCGTGCCTTGTCCTATCTTTTAAATTTGTTTGCTCTTTCTTCTCTAGTTCTTTTAATTGTGATGTTAGAGTATCTATTTTAGATCTTTCCTGATTTCACCTGTGGGCATTCAATGCTATAAATTTCCCTCTACACACTGCTTTAAATGTGTCACACAGATTCTGGGATGTTCTGTCTTTGTTCTCATTTGTTTCAAAGAACATCTTTATTTCTGCCTTCATTTCATTATTTACCCTATAATCATTCAGGAGCAGGTTGTTCAGTTTCCATGTAGTTGTGCAGTTTTGAGTGAGTTCCTTAGTTCTGAGTTCTAATTTGATTGCCCTGTGGTTTGAGAGACTCTTCGTTGTGATTTCTGCTGTTTTACATTTGCTGAGGGGTGCTTTACTTCCAACTATGTGGTCAATTTTGGAATAAGTGTGATGTGTTGCTGAGGAAAATGTATATTCTGTTGATTTGGGGTGGGGAGTTCTATAGATGTCTATTAGGTCTGCTTGGTGCAGAGCTGAGTTCAAGTCCTGGATATCCTTGTTAACCTTCGGTCTTATTGATTTGTCTAATATGGACAGTGGGGTGTTAAAGTCTCACATATTATTGTGTGGGAGTCTAAGTCTCTTTGTAGGTCTCTAAGGACTTGCTTTATGAATCTGGGTGCTCCTGTATTGGGTGCATATATATTTAGGATAGTTAGCTCTTCTTATTGAATTGATCCCTTTACCATTATGTAATGTTCTTCTTTGTCTCTTTTGATCTTTGTTTGTTTAAAGTCCGTTTTATCAGAGACTAGGATTGCAACCCCTGCCTTTTTTTGTTTTGTTTTGTTTTCCATTTGCTTGGTAGATCTTCCTCCATCCCTTTATTTTGAGTCTATGTGTGTCTCTGCATGTGAGATGGGTCTCCTGAATACAGTATACTGATGGATCTTGACTCTTTATCCAATTTGCCAGTTTGTGTCTTTTAATTGGGGCATTTAGCCCATTTACATTTAAGGTTAATATTGTTATGTGTGAATTTGATCCTGTCATTATGATGTTAGCCGGTTATTTTGCCCGTTAGTTGATGCAGTTCCTTCCTAGCATTGATGGTCTTTACAAGTTGGCATGTTTTTGCAGTGGCTGGTACCGGTTGTGTCTTTCCATATTTAGTGCTTCCTTCTGGAGCTCTTGTAAGGCAGGTCTGGTGGTGACAGTGTCTCTCAGCATTTGCTTGTCCATAAATGATTTTATTTCTCCTTCACTTATGAAACTTAGTTTGACTGGATATGAAATTCTGGGTTGAAAATTCTTTCCTTTAAGAATGCTGAATATTGGCCCCCACTCTCTTCTGGCTTGTAGAGTTTCTGCTGAGAGATCCACTGTTAGTCTGATGGGTTTCCCTTTGTGGGTAAACCAACCTTTCTCTCTGGCTGCCCTTAACATTTTTTCCTTCATTTCAACCTTGGTGAATATGACAATTATGTGTCTTGGGGTTGCTCTTCTCGAGGAGTATCGTTGTGGTGTTCTCTGTATTTCCTGAATTTGAATGTTGGCCTGTCTTGCTAGATTGGGGAAGTTCTCCTGCATAATAACCTGAAGAGTGTTTTTCTGCTTGGTTCCATTTTCCCTGTCACTTTCAGGTACACCAGTCAAACGCAGATTTGGTCTTTTCACATAGTCCTATATTTCTTGGAGGCTTTGTTTGTTTCTTTTCACTCTTTTTTCTCTAAACTTCTCTTTTCACTTCATTTCATTAATTTGATCTTCAATCACTTATACCCTTTCTTCCACTTGATTGAATCGGCTACTGAAGCTTGTTCATGCATCACGTAGTTCTTGTGCCATGGTTTTCAGTTCTATCAGGTCATTTAAGGTCTTCTCTACACTGTTCATTCTAGGTAGCCATTCATCTAATCTTTTTTCAGGTTTTTAGCTTCCTTGCCATGGGTTTGAACATCCTCATTTAGCTCGGAGAAGTTTCTTATTACTGACCTTCTGAAGTCTACTTCTATCAACTCATCAAAGTCATTCTCTATCCAGCTTTGTTCTGTTGCTGGGGAGGAGCTTTGATCCTTTGGAGGAGAAGAGGTGCTCCAATTTTTAGAATTTTCAGGTTTTCTGCTCTGGTTTCTCCCCATCTTTGTGGTTTTATCTACCTTTGGTCTTTGATGTTGGTGACCTACAGATGGGATTTTAGTGTAGATGTCCTTTTTGTTGTTGTTGATGGTATTCCTTTCTGTTTGTTAATTTTCCTTCTAACAGTAAGGTCCCTCAGCTGCAGGTCTGTTGGAGTTTGCTGGAGGTTCACTCCAGACCCTGTTTGCCTGGGTATCACCAGCGGAGGCTGCAGAATAGCAAATATTTCAGAACAGCAATTATTGATGCCTGATCCTTCCTCTGGAAGCTTCATCTCAGAGGGGTACCCGGCTGTATGAGTTGTCAGTTGGCCCCTACTGGGAGGTGTCTCCCAGTTAGGCTACAAGGGAGTCAGGGACCCACTTGAGGAGGCAGTCTGTCGTTCTCAGAGCTCAAACACCGTGCTGGGAGAACCACTGCTCTCTTCAGAGCTGTCAGACAGGGATGTTTAAGTCTGCAGAAATTTCTACTGCCTTTTGTTCAGCTATGCCCTGCCCCCAGAGGTGTAGTCTACAGAGGCAGGCAGGCCTCCTTGAGCTGCAGTGGGCTCCACCCAGTTCAAGCTTCCTGGCTCCTTTGTTTACCTAGTCAAGCCTCAGCAATGGCGGATGCCCCTCCTCCAGCCACGCTGCAAAATTGCAGCTTGATTTCGGACTGCTGCACTAGAAGCGAGCCAGGCTCCCTGGACATGGGACCCACTGAGCCAGGCACGGGATATAATCTCCTGGTGTGCCATTTGCTAAGACCATTGGAAAAGCACAGTATTTGGGTGGCAGTGTCCCAATTTCCAGCTATAGTCTGTCACAGCTTCCCTTGGCTAGGAAAGGGAAATCCCCCAACCCCTTACACTTCCCAAGTGAGGTGATATACCGCCCTGCTTCGGCTCACCCTCCGTGAGCTGCACCCAATGTCCAACCAGTCCCAGCGAGATCAACCAGGTCCCTTAGTTGGAAATGCAGAAATCACCCATCTTCTGCGTCAATCACACTGGGAGCTGCAGACTGGAGCTGTTCCTATTCAGCCATCTTCTTGGAACCGGTCCTCTCTTTTATTTCTTTTTATCTTTGTGTATTTACTGCTGGTTTTTGCTTTGGGGTTACCATGAAATTTATTTAAAAAAAAAATTCTTATAGCAGTATATTTTAGCCTGTTAGAAACTTAATTTTAATAGCATATAAAAACTCTACATTTTAACTTCTTCTTTCACCATACTTTATGTTATTACTACCACAATTTACATTTTTTACATATCATGCATCCTTTAATAAATTATTTTAACTATATTCATTTGTAACACGCTTGTCTTTTGACCTTTATACTAGAGTTAAAAGTGATTTATGCACTGCCATTATGGTATTTGAGTATTCAGAATTTGACTATATTCTCATCATTACAACATATTTTTACGTGTTTTCGTGCTATTAGTTAGTGTTCTTTCATTTCCACTTGTAGAATTCCCTTTTTTAAGGCGGGTCTAGTGGTGATGAACTCCTTCAGCTTTTATTTGTCTGGAAAAGCCCTTATCTCTCTATTATCTTTGAAAGACAAACTTACCATATATAGTATTCTTAGTTGGCAGAGTTTTCTTTCAACATTTAAAATATATTATCCCACCCTCATCTTGCCTGCAAAGTTTCTACTAGAAATCCACTGGTAGACTTACAAACATGGCTTTATATGTTTGCTTTTTTTCTTGCTGCTTTCAAAATTCTCTGTTTTTGACTTTTGATAATATGATTATAATGTGTCTTCATGAATATCTTTTTATTTTTAATCCATTTGACAGTGTTTGGGCTTCGTAGATGTGAATGTTCATTTCCCTTTCTGATTTAGGGAATTTTCTGTTATTATTGTTGTTATTATCATTATTATTATTATTTGGTCAGAAAAGCTACCAAGATTCATAATTTCTTTAAATAAACTCTATGCCAATAATCCATATATTGGTTTGCTCCCATAATATATATATTAGTTCACTTAATGGTATCTCATAATTCCTGTAGATTTTTGTTACTCTTTTTCCTTCTTTTTTCTTTTTGTTCCTCCAACCAGGTAACCTCAAATGATCTGTTTTCAAGTTAGTTGATTCTTTCTCCTGCTTGACTGAGTTTGCTACTTAAGCTTTCTACAAAATTTCTCAGTATAGTCATTATGTTATTTAGCTCCAGAATTTCTGTATAGTTCTTTTGTATGGTTTCTATATTTTTTGAACTTCTAATTTTCTTTGTATATTGTTTTCATGAATTTGTTTAGTTGCTGATCAGTATCTCTTGTAGCTCACTGGGCATCTTTATGATTATTGTTTTTAATTTTTGTACAGCAGTTTGTAAATCTCTGTTTCTTTAGGATCAGTTACTACTGCTTTATTTTATTTCTTTGGTGGTGTCACATTTCCTTGATTCTGCCCATGGTATCATGTGGCCATGCCTTGGTGTATGTGCATTTGAAGAATTAAGCACCATTTCCAGTCTTTATAGACTGGCTTTGGTAGAGAAAGTCCTTCACCAGTCATCCAGTCCATATTCTGGGCAGGTCAACTGCCTGGGTTCATGGGAAGGCTTGACATTTGAGTTCATGGACAGTCTGGGTGGGTGCTTAGATCAGCAGGTGAGCAGACCTGATACTTGGGTCCAAAGTGCCTGGCCAGGAGCCTGGTTTCATGGGGCCTGGCATGGAGACTGGATCCACTAGAATAAGCCTAGATTTTAAGGTCTACTACAGTGGGCCAGGATCCTGGGTTTATGGGGGTGAGCCTGGTATTGGAGTTCACTGGGGTGGACTTGTTGACTGGGTCCATGGGGGTGGGCCTGAGGCCTGGGTCCCTGGGGAAATGTCTGGTGCTTGTGTTTGTGGTAACTGAACTGGAGTCGGGGTCTGGGTACCAGCCTAGTGCTGAGGTGGGTCTTTAGCCTGAGAACATGGGAGCTAGCCCGGTAATGGGACGGGCCTGTTGCCTCACTCCATGAGGGCATGCCTGGCTCATGAGTCTGCAGCAGTTGTCCTTGAGCCTGGATACTCAGGGCAGTTCTACAGCCTAGGTCAACAGGGGCCAGCCCAGTGCTGAGATAAACTGGGGAGGGTGTGGCATCTGTTCTACTGCAGTGGATCTGTATCTTGGGTATCCAGGAGCCTAATTTCATGGGGACTGGCTTGAAATTTTGGTCTGGTACTAAGGCATGCGTGGAGCCAGAGTACATAAGGGCTGGTCTGGAGTTTGAGTTCATGGATGCTAACTGATGCCTGGTGTCACAGGGGCTTTCCTGGAGGCTTGTTCTTCAGGTTCTAGCCTGGAGACTGATTCTGCAGGTTTTAGCCTGGAGACTAGGTCCCTGGGGCTGATCTGGAAACTGGGGCCTCAGGTACTGGTCTGGCATTGGGGTAGCCCTGAAGCCTAGGGCTGCAGGTGCCAGACTGGAGTCTGGACTGTGGGGGGCAGGAGCTGGGACAGGCCTGAAACCTGGAGCTGTGGAGCTGGCATAGCCCTAGAGCAGGCCTGAACCCTGGAGCTGTGGGGCGAACCTGGAACCAAGAGCTATAGGTGCTGACCTCATGCTGGGTTCCACTGGAGAAGGACCTAGCACTGGTGTCCATTGCAAAGTCAGGTGCTCACATCCCTTTGCTTACTCCAAGCACAGAGTCTCTCTCTTTGTCCTGTGCTGCCTGGGCTTTGGGATAGGGTGAAGCAAGTAATGTGAAACTGTCCTTCCTACCATCTTCAAGGTGTCTTTTCTTATTTCTGTGCCATACTCACATGCTATAATTTCTCACCTCGATTCCTTAGCTCTTATGAAGTATTGTCACGTGTAGATGGTTTTCAGATTGATGGTTCTGCAAGGGAACAAGTGCTAGAAAATCCTATTCTGCCATCTTGCTGATGTCACTCCTTTGTATTTCCAGCATAAAGATTTTTTAAAGCACTTTGTATCCAGAGCTCCCATATCACTTAATATCTCTTTTGTCCCAGTATCCTTACCCAGTTTACCACTTACATATATCTTCAATGCACCTGTTCAAAGCACCCTAACCCTCATCATACCACTTTAGCTCTTTACACTCCTTGTAAATGTAGCGCCTGCCTTGAAATGTAAGGAAAATATTTCCTCTTTGACTTCCCTCATCAGCTCTTCTCTAGGAAGCCTTCCAAATAGATCAGCGTGACTTGCAAGTTTTTAGTTCACATGTTCTTTGCTTTTTTGAAAAATTAATGCTCTTTATTTCCTTAAGTTTATTTGAGGTCTTTGTCTTCTAAAAGAAAATCTCCTTAACTAAAATTACCTTTGTGACTTCCTTAGTAAAAATAAAATCAGAATTCCTAAATCTCCCAACAGAAAAATAGTTTCTATGTGCAAAAGGGGTTACTGGACCATAGGCTGACCCTGTGACTCAGCTTCCTCTTGAATGCCACAAGAGATCATTTTGCTGCTACCATGATGACCTCAGAAACGGCTACTCTAACTTTGTTAGATTATTCTCATTTTTACTTATTTTTCCTCCGTCAGAGATACAGGAAATGATGCTACAGGTTGTGTTATGAACAAGGGATCTGGATAAGGTGAGTTACAAGGCGTGTTGGTGGAAATCGAGCTCATGCTCCCCTGGCCAAGCACTGCCGGCACAGAGTGGGGCCTTTTTCTAATTTGCACAAAGGCAACGTATACATTCATGAGGTTCATCTGGCCTGAAATATTTGAATAAGACCTAACTAAAGGGATAATCAAAATAAAATGCTAGAGAAAGTAACATAACATATAGAATATCCTAGCACATAAATACATCTACTGGCAATGTCCTCATAAATCCTTATTTCTTCCTGGGCCAGGAACCCTATAACCACCTACAACAAGAGAACATTTCAAACCCTCCAGAGGCCTTGGACAAGTAAAATGAGAATAATAAGGATGTGCTGTGAAGACTCCATGAATATATATACATGAGTGTACATATATATATATATATGAAAATATATACATGCGAGAAATGTATACAGAGTTTTCAAAACCATGTCTGGCACATAGCAATTACTCACTATTGGTAGCCACTATCATGATTCAGTAAACGTTGATATCTCTTTTCCTCCTTTATCATTCCCGACTCTGTATTCAAAGTCACCAATGAAAAGATTAGATTTTGAACACTAAACAGATTTTATGGATCATTAACTTGAATATTAACACAAGTAAATAAACACATATCTTTCTTCTAAGAAAATAATACATGAATGACATGAAATATTTATAGAATGTTTATTAAAGTACATGTTCACATTTAATGTTAGAGGCATATATGTTAAAAGTACCGGCCAGGCGTGGTGGCTCACGCCTGTAATTCCAACACTTTGGGAGGCCGAGGTGGGCAGATCACAAGGTCAGGAGATCGAGACCATCCTGGCTAACAGGGTGAAACCCCATCTCTATTAAAATACAAACAATTAGCCAGGCGTAGTGGCAGGCGCCTATAGTCTCAACTACTCGGGAGGCTGAGGCAGGAGAATGGCATGAACCCGGAAGGTGGAGGTTGCAGTGAGCAGAGATCGTGCCACTGCACTCCAGAGCTTGGGCGACACAGCGAGACTCTGTCTCAAATAAATAAATAAATAAAAGTACCTACTAGGTCTACATACTATTCAAATGCCTATATCATAGCACAACAAACCTTTGAGCTTCATAGGTTTTTATATTAAAAAGGAACACTCTGACTTGCATAACACTACTCCTTATAGCTACCAGTTGTATTCTACTAGAAATCAGCGTGCCTGGTCACTTACAAGGACAAAATTCAGACTCCTTTGGAAAATATCCATGTTCCTTTGACTTAGGAGAAACAATCCTTCCTGACATGTCACTGGCCTTGGACTGATTTCATTCTCTTACGTGTAGGGGCTGATAACGTCTTACAGTCACATTTGCTTGTTAGTGCAATCTTTTACAAAGAGCTAAAGTGTGCCACTGAATGTCATTTAGACTTAGTCAAGCTGGATTTATATAAAGTAGAATGTGTTGAAGGTAAAAACTGATCTAAGTTATATTTTTAAATCTTTTTAATTTAAAAAGGTTTCTGTCACCATTAGCACATTCATTCAAGTGGCATTCAATTATGAGATTGGGCTTTATGCAAATATAATGTACTAAATTAAGCAGAAGAAAATAACTTTTATTTTATTTTAACTGTCTTTGTAGTTCAGTTTTTGAAAAAGTAATTATTTTTCCAAAAATCTTAAAATTAAATACTCCCTGTTGGAATGGCAATTCACTAAATAGTTTGATAAAGATAAATAGAGATTAGTAGAAAGTAATAAAGATACCTTCTAGGAGTCATCATTCTCTCATTCCTCAATGAAACAAGCCTAGACACCCTCTTCTTCTACATCCATTATCTACCAGGTTGGACATCAGAGATCACACACTCAAAACTCAGGAATACCAGACAGGAAAGTAAAGGACATGTGCCTAGTATAAGGCCATAGAGGCATAGGGACTGTGGAAAACTGGAGCCACTATGACTCATCTTCATATAGTCGTGGCTCTTTAGTTTCAGCTAATTGTTGCAACTCTAGGTCCATTGCTAAAAAAGTATGCATATTTTTGGAACTTCTTTTCAATTTTTAAATGTCGAAAACTAATTCAATTTACATACATTCTGTAAGTCTATTCTGGTGTGGGAAAAAAGACAGCAGCTACAAGGCAGAATCAACCCGTATCCTACTCAGTCACATCTGACTCAGAATAAAATGAAATTAGAAGATAGAACTGTTGGAAATAGCAAGGATAACAGAAAAGAAAATAAGCATCAGGAATTCTTTGGTTGCAAGTGACAGAAAATTCAACTCCAATTGACTTTTCAAAGGGGGAGAAATTTACTGTTTCATGTAAATGAAAAATACAGATATAGGTCTAAATTCAGGCAGGACTAGATCTGGCAATTCAAGTGATGTCAGCGTCATTTATCTTTATTCCTACCTTTGACCTTCCAAGGTGTCTGCGTGCCTGCCTTATCCTCAGGCTCTCTTTGGTGGCACTCAGAAGATTTTGGCTGATCCATTAGAGTTGAAAAGTAGCTGCCATGTTGCAGACTCCTCATCTTCACACTATACCCACGAAGAAAAGAAAGAAGTGTTTTAGTTCCTGCAGAAGAGAGAGTAAATTTGTCTTTTCAATAGGGCAAAACATTTTCTCCTTGTATGTAACTACCTTCAGTGAGGTTTAGGTCCTTCCCTGGAAGGACCAAGAGATGGTATCATATTTAACTTAAGCCATTCAGAGTTTCAGGGGTTCCCTTGGAACAACTTCACCCAATAATATACCACTGAGAATGAGAGAAGTTGGGTTCATGATATTTTCTTTAGGAATTACTGCATTAGAGAAAGGGAAATAGACTCGGCCACTATATATATATAAATATGTGTGTGTGTATATATATGTATATATATGTGTATATATACCAGATTGGGGGAAATTGTGAAACTGAAAAGAAACTACAAAATTAGGGAAAAAGGTGTTGTTTTAAAGTACCAATAAATATAAAAATTTCAATAATTAGGGTGTGGGGATCAAAGAGATTATTGCAGATTATAAAGTACAAGAGCAGAAAATAACCACTGTAAAAAAAAAAAAAGTACTAGAAGAAAACATGGGAGAATTTGTATTCTTATTATTTTAAAGGGAGTAAAACTTTTTAGTTAAAATGTAAAACTCAGAAGCCATAAAGGGTAAGCTAGATAAATTTGATGACATAAAACTTAAAATTTTTACATGTTTGCCATAACACAATTTTTTTTTAATTTTCCAACTTTTATTTTAAGTTCAGCAGTACATGTGCAGGATGTGCAGGTTTGCTACATAGGTAAATGTGTGCCATGGTGGTTTGCTGCACAGATCATCCCATCACCTGGGTATTAAGCCCAGCATTCATTAGCTATTCTTCCTGATGCTCTCTCTCCTCTCACCCCCAAACTTCCAACAGGCCCCAGTGTGTGTTGTTCCCCCGCAATGTGTCCATGTGTTCTCATCATTCAGCTCCCACTTGTAAGTGAGAATACACAGTATTTTTTTTTTCCTCCGTTAGTTTGCTAATGGTCTCTAGCTCCATCTGTGTCTCTGCAAAGGGCATGATCTCATTCTTTTTATGACTGCATAGCATTCCATAGTATATGTACCACATTTTCTTTACGCAGTCTCTCATTGATGGACATTTAGGTAGATTTTTTAGGCATTTCTTTACCCAGTCTATCACTGATGGGCATTTAGATTGATTCCATGTCTTTGCTATTATGAATAATGCTGCAATGAACATAGGCATGCATGTGTCTTTATAATAGAATGATTTATATTCCTTTGGGTATATATCCAGTAACACGATTGCTGAGTCAAATATTTCTGCCTCTGGGTTTTTGAGGAATCACCACACTGTCTTCCACAATGGGGCTGAGGTAACTTATACTCCCATTAGCAGTGTAAAAGCTTTCCTTTTCTTCCACAGTCTCGCCAGCATCTGTTGTTTTTATTAACTTTTTAACAATAGCTATTCTGACTGGTATGAAATGGTATCTAATTGTGGTTTTGATTTGCATTTCTCTAATGATCAGTGATGTTGAGCTTTTTTTAATATGTTTGTTGGCCACATGTATGTCTTCTTTTGAGAAGTGTCATTTTCCCCCTTTTTAATGAGGCTATTTGTTTGTTGTTGTTGTTATGTTTTTTTTCGTAAATTTGTTTAAGTTCCTTACAGATGCTAGATATAAGACCTTGTCAGATGGATAGATTGCAAAACTTTTCTCGCATTCTGTAGGTTGTCTGTTTACTCTGTTGATAGTTTCTTTTGCTGTGCAGAAGCTCTTTAGTTTAATTAGATCCTACTTGTCAATTGTTTTATTTTGTTGCAATTGTTTTGGCATTTTAGTCATGAAATCTTTGTCTGTGCCTATGTCCTGAATGGTATTGCCTAGGTTTTCTTTGGGGTTTTTATAGTTTTGGGTTTTATATTTAAGTCTTTAATCCATCTTGTCTTTTGTTAGCATCAGGGTTTGTTTGTTCTTGGTTCTCTAGTTCTTTTAGTTGTGCTCTTAGTTTGTTTGTTGTTGTTTTCTTTTTCTTTCTTTTTTTGGGAGACAGAGTCTCGCCCTGTCACCCAGGCTAGAGTGTAGTGGTGTAGTTGTATGATCTTGTGATCTTGGCTCACTGCAACCTCTGCCTCCCGGGTTCAAGCAATTTCCTGCCTCAACCTTCCAAGTAGCTGGTATTACAGGTGTGTGCCACCACGCTTGGCTAAGTTTTTGTGTTTTTAGTAGAGACAAGGTTTCACCATGTTGGCCAGGCTGGTGTCGAACTCCTGACCTCAAGTGATCCGCCTGTTTCAGCCTCACAAAGTGCTGGGATTACAGGCATGAGCCACTGCACCTGGCCTGTTAGGTTGCTGACTTGAGATCTTTCTAGTTTTTTAATGTGAAACATAATTTTTTTAAAAAATACGATAACAAAGGGCAATATATTGGTAACAGTTATGATGCACAAAGACATACCTTAATGTTTAAAGAGCTCTTACTCATCTAAAGGACAGATAATCTCAATTTAAGCCAAAAATGGCTTTAAAATATGAAAAATATGTTTAACTTTAGCAATAATTAAAGAAATGTAAATCAATAGATGCAGACATTGTCGGACTCCAGCCGACCTGCAATGGAGACATAGCATGAAAACAAAGCCTTATTGTTTATTGCGATTATGAGACTGTTAGCAACCAGGGTGTAACCTACTCTATCCTAACTAATAAAGTATTAGTTCGAGAACTGTGCGCTATAATAACAAGGAATATGTGCCATGGGGTTAGGGGTTGGGTTTGGTCAGTGAGAAAATTTTCACCTGAGGCTGCAAAGATGGGGACCCATTTCATTCAGTAGAAAAATATAGTAAAATTATCACCAGAAAAAAAAATATATCAGAAATCAGTTCATGTATCTGTTAGAACCGAAGCTTTTAGGGGAAGATATTAAAAGACGAAATATTAATAGCAAGTGTTAGTTTCTATTGACTGCAAATGGGAAGGTACACACTGAGTTTACATTGATGCCAGAGCAAATCACATTCAGTAGAAACTATGCTTTGAGAACTTATTCTGCTTTTCACTTTCAGTATAGTATTCAATAAATAAATAAAATGAACTATTCAATACTTCATAATAAAAGTAAGCTTCGTTTTAGATGATGTTGCTCAACCGTATGTAAATGTAAGTGTTCTTAGCATATTTAAGGTAAACTAAGCTGTTACGATGTTGGTAGGTTGAGTGTATTTTCCATTTCTGTCGGGTTTATTGGGACATAACCCCATTGTAAGTCAAGGAGCACCTGTATTACAAGAGATAAATTCAGAAGAGAATTAGCTGTCTCATCAGCAGGAATACAATATGGCCTTTCAACCCATGGTTTTAAGCCGTCTTTTTTTCAGAGTTCTCTTGATTTATACTTTCTAGTATTTGTTCTCATTCATTGCTTTAGTTTTTGTCCTTAGGATGTCCCTTTATGTGTATGCTGAGTCTTCTTTTCCTGTCATCTATACTTGTCACTGTCTCTGAAATACTTTTAACACTTTATTTCTTTTTATTTATTTATTTATTTTACTTTTTATGTTCTATTTCTCTAAAGGCATTCATTATCTATTTGTTGATTCACTGTTTTATTCTTCCTGATTTATTTTTAAACACTGAAGTAACATTTTGTTTTAGTAATGATTTTCTACATTCTAAGATCTCAAATTTCAAATCTTCCTATACTCTTTTTCTCTATTCTCCAATTACCTTATTTCTGAATTTTAAAAGTTATGATTTATGTTGTTTCATAGCTATTAACATTTTCTTAAATCCTTTTGTCTCAGTTTGAGAAATTTGGTTACAGTTATGACGTATCTTTCTGTGGAGATTGTCCTGGCATGCCTTCATTGTCTGAAAGGATAATATTTTGCTCCTAATTTTTTATTATTATTATAAAGACATTGGTGGGATTTGATAAAAATTCCTTTCTGTTGTGATTTTCATGGTATTTATTTTTCTGTATGAGAAAAAGGTAAATCAGGATATCTTTCCTAGCTTACTGGTTCTAGATTTCCCCCTTCTGTTATTTTAAACATGTGTTCAAGCCAGGCACAGTGGTTCACACCTGTAGTCCCAGCTGTTCAAGAAACAGGCAGGAGGATCCCTTAAGCCCAGGAGTTCAAAACTGTAGTGAGCCATGATCAAAATGTGTTCAAAAACAAAAGCTGGCATTTTCCTGAGGTTTTTAACTTTGGTTCCTTCTCCCTAGTGTTTCTACAAACCATTTCTTTCCTTTGTTCATATTGAGATTCTACTCAGTATCTTCTATGCAGCCATATGACATGTTGAGTGGAAAAAACTGTAAATTCACAACATGTATTCCAACTTTATAACTATTACATATAACCCGAATCTCATTATAATTCTCTTGTATGCGTATTTTGGTATCTAATCTACACACATACACACACACACACACACACACACACACACACACAAAATAAGGACTCCTTGAAAGGTAAATGAGTCCAAACTTTAGGGTAGACAAAGTCACTATGGATATGAAACATCCATTTGTTGCTTCTTATTTTATAGCTGAGAATATTGAACTCTAAAGCAGTTGCTACTAAATGCCAGAATGTTTCTTTAGATGTCAGAAAAAAAATGCTGAAATAAAGAGGGACAAATTTTAGGGCCCTCACTGCCAAATTTATATAGTTTGGGCATTAAAATAAGATTCACGATAATTATTATGGCCATTAGAGTAGTTACTTAAATGGACTAAATCTAAGAAAGTCTATATGTTTCTAATAATACTAAAACAGGAAAAGTTTATGTAAGTTACCATTAGGTATTATAACACACAAAAATTGTGATTATAATAGAATATATTTAATAGTTTATTGATTTGAATATATAAGGGATTGTTAATATATAAAAGTATTCACTAAATATTTGTCTGTAAAGTTTATGTATTTACTTTCTTTGACCAGCACAGAGTATATAAGGAAGCCAAGTTAATCAAGCAAAAGTGGATTCACTAGCAAGAAAAGGAAGGTCTGATTAGCACATATAATTAATCCAATTTAAATGGTGTCTACAGCTAATCAGCTTCAATGGTCACACACAATAACCAAGTTTTAAAAAATGGTTCAACCACATGTCTTAAAATGAAAAATTAACCAAATGTACAAAAGAGTAGAGCTGACTACAAAACAATCCCTCATATTCTAGGAGCTGACAATTCTTGATGGTCCAACTAATTAAAATAAAATACTAATAAGATAATACATAAGATTTTAATGGCACTAACAAATCAAACTAGTACATCAAATCAATAGGGCAATGGATAAGTAAAAATTAAGAGAATCCTTCATTTCTTGGAAAGCTATTGAATCTCAAAAAATCAAAACATTTTTAAAGAAAAAAAAACAATAAAAGTTCCATGATGTAATGATTACAATTTTACTATTAAAATGCATTTGCTAACCATTAGTGGCCTAGAAAACACCTTGGATGACTCAACTAGGGCCATGACCCAACAAAGACTTGAACTCTAAATAAATCATATCCCAAATCTGGTTAGTCTGAAATGATACCCTTTTCTTTAAGATGAAAGATTATTAAAACCCCAAGCAGAGGTTGTTTTTTATTTTTTGGCTTTTTAAAAATTATTATTATACTTTAAGTTCTAGGGTACATGTGCACAACGTGCAGGTTTGTTACGTATGTATACATGTGCCAGGTTGGTTTGTGTTGCACCCATTAACTCGTCATTTACATTAGGTATATCTCCTAATGCTATCCTTCCCCACTACCCCCACCCCACGACAGTCCCCAGTCTCTAATCCATCTTGAATTAATTTTTGTATAACGTGTAAGGAAGGGATTCAGTTTCAGCTTTCTACATATGGCTAGCCAGTTTTCCCAGCACCATTTACTAAATAGGGAATCCTTTCCCCCTTTCTTGTTTTTGTCAGGTTTGTCAAAGATCAGATGGTGGTACATGTGTGGTATTATTTCCGAGGGCTCTGTTCTGTTCCATTGGTCTATATCTCTGTTTTGGCACCAGTACCATGCTGTTTTGGTTACTGTATTCTTGTAGTATAGTTTGAAGTCAGGTAGCGTGATGCCTCCAGCTTTGTTCTTTTGACGTAGGATTGTCTTGGCAATGTAGGCAATTTTTGGTTCCATATGAACTTTAAAGTAGTTTTTTCCAGTTCCAAGAAGAAAGTCGTTGGTAGCTTAATGGGGATGGCATTGAATCTATACATTACCTTGGGCAGTATGGCCATTTTCACAATATTGATTCTTCCTATCAATGAGCATGGAATGTTCTTCCATTTGTTTGTGTCCTCTTTTATGTCATTGAGCAGTGTTTTGTAGTTCTCCTTGAAGAGATCCTTTGCGTCCCTTGTAAGTTGGATTCCTAGGTATTTTATTCTCTTTGAAGCAATTGTGAATGGGAGTTCACTCATGGTTTGGCTCTCTGTTTGTCTGTTATTGGTGTATAAGAATGCTTGTGATTTTTGAACATTGACTTTGTAACCTGAGACTTTGCTGAAGTTGCTTATCAGCTTAAGGAGATTTTTGGCTGAGATGATGGGGTTTTCTAAATATACAGTCATGTCATCCGCAAAGAGGGACAATTTGACTTCCTCTTTTCCTAATTGAATACCCTTTATTTCTTTCTCTTGCCTGATTGCCCTGGCCAGAACTTCCAACACTATGTTGAATAGGAGTGGTGAGAGAGGGCATCCCTGTCTTGTGCCAGTTTTCAAAGGGAATGCTTCCAGTTTTTGCCCATTCAGTATGACATTGGCTGTGGGTTTGTCATAAATAGCTCTTATTATTTTGAGATACATTCCATCAATACCAAATGTATTGAGAGTTTTTACCATGAAGGGCTGATGAATTTTGTCAAAGGCCTTTTCTGCATCTATTGAGATAATCATGTGGTTTTTGGTTTTTGTATTTGGTTCTGTTTGTATGCTGGATTACATTTATTGATTTGTGTATGTTGAATGAGCCTTGCATCCTAGGGATGAAGCCCACTTGATTATGGTGGATAAGCTTTTTGATGTGCTGCTGGATTTGGTTTGCCAGTATTTTACTGAGGATTTTTGCATCGATGTTCATCAGGGATATTGGTCTAAAATTCTCTTTTTTTGTTGTGTCTCTGCTAGGATTTGGTATCAGGATGATGTTGGCCTCATAAAATGAGTTAGGGAAGATTCCCTCTTTTTCTATTGATTGGAATAGTTTCAGAAGGAATGCTACCAGCTCCTGCTTGTACCTCTGGTAGAATTTGGCTGTGAATCCATCTGGTCCTGGACTTTTTTTGGTTGGTAGGCTATTAATTATTGCCTTCATTTTAGAGCCTGTTATTGGTATATTCAGGGATTCAACTTCTTCCTGGTTTAGTCTTGGGAGAGTGTATGTGTCCAGGAATTTATCCATTTCTTCTAGGTTTTCTAGTTTGATTGCATAGAGGTGTTTATAGTATTCTCTGTTGGTAGTTTGTATTTCTGTGGGGTCGGTAGTGAAATCCCCTTTATCATTTTTTATTGCATCTATTTGATTCTTCTTCTTTGCTTCTTTATTAGTCTTGCTCATGGTCTATCAATTTTGTTGATCTTTTCAAAAAACCAGCTCTTGGATTGATTGATGTTTTGAAGGGTTTTTTGTGTCTCTATCAACTTCAGTTCTGCTCTGATCATAGTTATTTCTTACCTTCTGTTAGCTTTTGAATGTGTTTGTTCTTGCTTCTCTAGTGCTTTTAATTGTGATGTTAGGGTGTCAATTTTTGATCTTTCTTGCTTTCTCTTGTGGGCATTTAGTGCTATAAATTTCCCTCTACACACCACTTTAAATGTGTCCCAGAGATCCTGGTATGTTCTATCTTTGTTCTCATCGGTTTCAAAGAACATCTTTATTTCTGCCTTCATTTCGTTATGTACCCAGTAGTCATTCAGGAGCAGGTTGTTCAGTTTCCATGTAGTTGAGCGGTTTTGATTGAGTTTCTTAGTCCTGAGTTCTAGTTTGATTGCACTGTGGTCAGAGAGACAGTTTGTTATAAATTCTGTTCTTGTACATTTGCTGAGGAGTGCTTTACTTCCAACTATGTGGTCAGTTTTGGAATAAGTGTGATGTGGTGCTGAGAAGAATGTATATTCTGTTGATTTGGGGTGAAGAATTCTGTAGATGTCTATTAGGTCTGCTTGCTGCAGAGCTGAGTTCAATTCCTGGATATCCTTGTTAACTTTCTGTCTCATCGATCTGTCTAATGGTGACAGTGGAGTGTTAAAGTCTCCCATTATTATTGTGTGGGAGTCTAAGTCTCTTTGTAGGTCTCTAATGACTTGCTTTATGAATCTGGGTGCTCCTGTATTGGGTGCATATATATTTAGGACAGTTAGCTCTTCTTGTTGAATTGATCCCTTTACCATTATGTAATAGCCTTCTTTGTCTCTTTTGATCTTTGTTGGTTTAGAGTCTGTTTTATCAGAGACTAGAATTACAACCCTTGCCCTTTTTTGTTTTCCATTTGCTTGGTAGATCTTCCTCCATCCCTTTATTTTGAGTCTATGTGTGTCTCTGCAGGTGAGATGGGTCTCCTGAATATAGCACACTGATGGATCTTGACCCTTTATCCAATTTGCTAGTCTGTGTCTTTTAATTGGGGCATTTAGCCCATTTACATTTGAGATTAATATTGTTATGTGTGAATTTGATCCTGTCATTATGATGTTAGCTGGTTATTTTGCTCGTTAGTTGATGCAGTTTCTTCCTAGCATCGATGGTCTTTACAATTTGGTGTGTTTTTGCAGTGGCTGGTACTGGTTGTTCCTTCCTATATTTAGTGCTTCCTTCAGGAGCTCTTGTAGGGCAGGCCTGGTGGTTACAAAATCTCTCAGCATTTGCTTCTCTTTAAAGGATTTTATTTATCCTTCACTTATGAAACTTAGTTTGGCTGGATATGAAATTCTGGGTTGAAAATTCTTTTCTTTAACAATGCTGAATGTTGGCCCCCACTCTCTTCTGGCTTGTAGAGTTTCTGCTGAGAGATCCACTGTTAGTCTGATGGGCTTCCATTTGTGGGTAACCCAATCTTTCTCCCTGTCTGCCCTTTACATTTTTTCCTTCATTTCAACTTTGGTGAATCTGACAAGCATGTGTCTTGGCGTTGCTCTTCTCGAGGATTATCTTTGTGGCTTCTCTGCATTTCCTCAATTTTAATGTTGACCTATCTTGCTAGATTGAGGAAGTTCTCCTGGATAATAACCTGCAGAGAGTTTTCAAACTTGGTTCCATTCTCTCTGTCATTTCAGGTACACCAGTCAGACTTAGATTTGGTCTTTTCACATAGTCCCATATTTCTTGGAGGCTTTGTTCATTTCTTTTCATTCTTTTTTCTCTGAACTTCTCTTCTTGCTTCCTTTCATTCATTTGGTCTTGAATCACTGATCCCTTTCTTCCAGTTGATCGAATCGGTTACTGAAGCTTGTGCATTTGTCACGTAGTTCTCGTGCCATGGTTTTCAGCCTTATCAGATCATTTAAGGGCTTCTCCACATTGGTTATTCTAGTCAGCCATTTGTCTAATCTTTTTTCAAGGTTTTTAGCTTCTTTGTGATAGGTTCAAACTTTCTCCTTTAGCTTGGAGAAGTTTGATCATCTGAAGCCTTCTTCTCTCAATTCATCAAAATCATTCTCCGTCCAGCTTTGTTCCATTGCTGGTGAGGAGCTGCATTCCTTTGGAGAGGGAGAGGCCCTCTGATTTTTAGAATTTTCAGTTTTCCTGCTCTGTTTTTTCCCCATCTTTATGGTTTTATCTACTTTTGGTCTTTGATGATGGTGACGTACAGATGGGGTTTTGGTGTGGATGTCCTTTCTGTTTGTTTGTTTTCCTTCTAACAGTCAGGACCCTCAGCTGCAGTTCTGTTGGATTTGCTGGAGGTCCACTCCAGACCCTGTTTGCCTGGGTATCTGCAGCAGAGGCTGCAGAAGAGTGAATATCGCTAAACAGCGAATGTTGCTGCCTGATCATTCCTCTGGAAGCTTCATCTCAGAGGGGTACCCGGCTGTGTGAGGTGTCAGTCTGCCCCTACTGGGGGGTGCCTCCCAGTTAGGCTATTTGGGGGTCAGGGACCCACTTGAGGAGGCAGTCTGTTCATTCTTAGATCTCAAACTCTGTGCTGGGAGAACCACTACTCTCTTCAAAGCTGTCAGACAGGGACATTTAAATCTGCAGAGGTCACTGCTGCCTTTTGTTTGGCTATGCCCTGTCCCCAGAGGTGGAGTCTACAGAGGCAGGCAGTCCTCCTTGAGCTGCGGTGGTCTCCACCCAATTCGAGCTTCCAGGCTGCTTTGTTTACCTACTCAAGCCTCAGCAATGGTGGGCCCCACACCCCTAGCCTCACTGCCACCTTGCAGTTAGATCTCAGACTGCTGTGCTAGCAATGAGGGGGGCCCCGTGGGCATGGGAGCCTCTGAGCCAGGTGCAGGATATAATCTCCTGGTGTGCCGTTTGCTAAGACCCTTGGAAAAGCACAGTATTAGGGTGGGAGTGACCCAATTTTCCAGTTGCTGTGTGTCACGGTTTCCCTTGGCTAGGAAAGGCAATTCCCTTACCCCTTGGGCTTCCCAGGTGAGGTGATGCCTTGCCCTGCTTTGGCTCTCACTCAGTGGGCTGTACCTCCTCTTCTGCACCCACTATCTGACACGCCCCAGTGAGATGAACCTGGTACCTCAGTTGCAAATGCAGAAATCACCCATCTTGTGTGTCGCTCACGCTGGGAGCTGTAGTCTGGAGCTGTTTCTATTCAGCCATCTTGGAACTGCCCTCCCTAAGTAGGGTTTTAATAAAAATTTAGGAAGACAAACTGAGAAATAATGAAAAATATGGATAAGAATAACCTAAAACACTTTCATTCTTGACTTTAGAGCATATATATTCATGAATTTTGTAATTTTTAACAGTGTCTTTTCTTTCTAAAAGGTGTTTAAAATATTGAAAATAACCTAAAATGTAAAGTGTTTTTAAAAAAGTTTTTGATAGTTTGGGCATGGTGGCTCACCCGTGCCACTTTGGGAGGCTGAGACAGGTGGACCACGAGGTCAGAAGTTCAAGACTAGCCTGGCCAACATGGTGAAATCCTGTCTCTACTAAAAATACAAAACTTAGCTGGGCGTGGTGGCAGGCACCTGTAATCCCAGCTACTCGGGAGGCTGAGGCAGAAGAATTGTTTGAACCCAAGTGGTGGATGTTGCAGTGAGCCAAGATTGCGCTATTGCACTCTAGCCTGGGCAACAAGAGTGAAACTCCATCTCAAAAAAAAAAAAAAAGTTTTTATTAAGTAATAATATTTAAATATTTGGGGGAATTTACTTTGCTAGAGTCATACATTTTCTCTTGTTAATTTGTGTAACTGATTATTTCAAGGAATTTTTAAAGCTTATTGTTTAATAAAATTATGACATTAATAAACTGGACAATAATAAAGTCAAATACTAGTATTACTCATCACACAAAAGCTCATCATCCATTAAAAACTATTAATAAAATTCTAGTCATGGGAAGACAGGAATTTATAAACAAAACAAGTAAATAAGCCAGGAAAATTTCAGGTAGTTTGAGAGAAGCAATGTATAGGAGTGCAACAGAGCCTTGGAGATACATTAATTTAGATTAGGTTCATGGAAGCCTTTACTGAAGCTATAATGTTTAGAGTGAGAATTAAATGACAAGAAAGCACCAGTCATGTAAAGATTTGGGAAAGAGGATTCTGGAACAACAACAGCAAAAAGCCAGCAAAGACAAGTGTCCAACAGCAAATGTCCTTTGCTGTATTTGAGACATAGCAAAAAGGCCATCATGGCTGGAAAATAATAATTGAATGTGAAAATGGTGGGAGGAAAGACTAGGTCATGCAGGGCCTTGTAAGCCACAGTAAGGGGTAGATATTTTATTCCAAATTCAGTGGGATGTTATTAGAAGGTTGGACACAAATATGTCAGGAACCAAATATTTGTTAGTCACTGTTTCTATAAAAATAGATTGTTTGGGAGCAAAAGTAGGTGATGGTAGACCAGTTCTCTTTACCCACTTCCAACCTAGTTCAAATACTGCTTTGTCCCATGAAACCTTCTTTGTTTATGTGAATGGAGATAAATGTCTCTTTTTTTATACTTGATAACAATGTGTTGCTACCCTTTTGTGATATTCATTATATTCAGTCTGTATCTGAAGAACCTGATATGTTTTTCTCTCCCTTCAAAAATCTTATGTAAGATCCTACAGGTTAGGGAGTAGAATTTATATAGCTATACATTTGTAACAGAGCCTAACTCTGTGACTGTATTACTTCATTCTCACACTGCTATAAAGAGCTACCTAAGACTGGGTAATTTATAAAGAAAAGAGGTTCAATTGACTCACAGATCCGCATAGCTGGGGAGGCCTCAGGAAACTTACAATCATGGTGGAAAGCTACCAGAAAGTAGGCATGTCTTACATCGTGGAGCGAGAGAGAGAGAGAGAGAGACAGAGTGAAGAAAGCAACACACTTTTAAACCCTCAGATCACATGAGAACTTACTATCATAAGAATAGCAAGGGGGAAATCAACCCCCATGGTTCGATCACCTCCCACAGGGCCCCTCCCCTGACATATGAGGATTACAATTTGACATAAGATTTGAGTGGCTAATATAAAATGAATATTATATGAGGATGAAGGAATAAGAATTTATTTTTCTCAGTGACGATACATAGAATCATCTCACGTAAGTATTACATGAATTAAAGGATAAATGACAGTTGGTATCAATATGAATGAAATGTGAAGAAAATGGAAAAGGGGGTGTCTAAACATTTTATTTAAGACCAATTTAATGCTTGTTTTGCATGGAATTATGAAAATAAAACTTTTTAAAATTTTAAGGATTTAATTAATGTAGGTGGGAAAAAATAGGGTTGAAATGCTGCTGTTAATTTGACTAAGTTCCTTAGAGAGAAAAATTGAAAGAAGCAAATAGCCTCTGTATTTGTTGTGAAAAAGAAATTAAGAACACACCTCCTGGACAGTATTAAATAGGCCAAATATCGTATTTCAGGAGGAAATGAACTGAGCAAAGGAAAGCCAGGACTAAGGAGATGTACTGGGGTCAGCACAGAATGGTGGGCAGGAATGAGAACAAAGAACATTGTAAGTGTGTATGATACAAGGCCTGTTAATCCATGAAAGAGACTTCCAAATAGAAGCAGGAGAAATGATTAAGGTCTATAAACAATGAAGGTATTCACTTATTGGCATGGACTTACTTACCTGGGGAGAACCTCCTGAAGTTAGAAAAATACCATTTCAGAGCAAACAAAAACTAGACAAGCATGAGCTATCTTCTACTCCACGCTTTTTATTCTGTAGATGAGAAAGTTGAACTATAGAAATGTGAAATAGCATGCTGAGATTACACAGCTAAATAATAGAAGCACTGAAATTTGAATCCAGGTTTCCTAATTTCCATTCATTGCTCTTGCCAATATACTCTTCAAATTGGATAATTATAACTCATTTTTTTTTGACATATCACTCTAAATGCTTTTGGGGGTATTCATTCTTGCCAACTGCTCACAGTCTTGGGGGACTGTTGGTCAAGGTCTTCCCCAGGTAGGGCTTGACTACAGTTTTATGTAACCAAATGCTAGAAAAATCAGACTCACTCTCTGAGACTTTGGATCCTGAACACGTTGACTCTAGCACAGGAAAACTGAGGAAGCTGAATCATTGCAGCAGCAACATGCTGACAAGCCTATCAGTTAAATTCAACTTCTTGGATCCCTGGAGCCATCTCATGCTTGCTCCTGGTAAGCCTGGTTCTTTCATTTCTCCTTTCATTCTGAAATTACCCCCACATTATTCACATTTATTTATTTTGTTAAATATTTTTTTTTTGCTTAGCAACGATCATTAATTTTGCTTACGACCAAAAAAATCCCTAATTGCCACTATGCTCCAAAGAGTACAAATACATCAGGGCATGAGATAAGAAATTTAAAAAACAGTTGAAGAGAAAAGGAAATGACAGAACTGACCTTTTAGACTAAAGCAGAATTCCAGATTGAGAAATATATCTGTACATTCATGGTCTGATTTAACACATTTTCACAAAGTAGCTACTCTGTTTGGCAGGGGCGAGATAGCAATTGTTGAGCATACAAATGAAAGGGAATAAAGAGATCTCACAATATGTGTCAGAGACCCAATGGGTGGGTCTAATCAGCTAGCAGCAGAGAAAGTAGAACCCAAGAGTGAGGACTAGTAGATTGGGGTAGAAAGCTGTCAGAACAATATCTGCAAGAGGACTGAGCTGCTTGGGTCTCTGGAGCCACCTCACTCCTGCTCCTGAGCCTGGTTCTTTCACTCTTCCTTAGATTCCAGAAATTCTGAAATTGATCTCTTAATACAGATCAAGCTGAATCCATAAGTAGATCTCAGAACAGAAGGCACAGTGAGATCACTATACACTACTATTTTTCTATATCTTACCTAGGTTTTGTAGTTCTATTAAAATGTCACTGGAAAAAAAATGACCAGGAAATGTGACTACGATTCCTACCCTGATTTTGTATTTAGTAACTGTGAGCCTGAAACTTAATCATTTTGGGTCTCAATTTCCTCTTATGTACAATGAAGAAATAACACGCACTCTGTTTACTTCCCGAGTTGCAAGAAACAAATGAGAAAATGATTGCAATGGCTTAGTAAATTGAGAAAAAAGATCAAAAGAAAAATATTACTTTCCCTTTGGCATTGTTTCCAGTCTTCGTTATGAACAGACATTTCTCAACCATGGCAGAGAAAGAAGATTTTGAAAACCACTTAGCTAAAGAAAAGGAGATTGTAACTCTGCTGCCTGCTTTGAAGGCCAGCCTTCAGGTTTTGTATCTCCTGGTAACAAGGGCAGAACAGAGGTTGTGGGAAGAGTTTTACAAAAATTAAAGTGTAAGAAAGGTACATCAAGATTGAGAAGTTATTCCCATATTCATAAATGTGTTTTGCCAGTAGAAAGAATCTATTTGGAAATTAGGATATATCTTTTACTTCTGAATCACATACATCTAGCATAGGTGTATCACAAATATTTGTTGAATAAATGAATGAATGAAAATTATTCTTGCCTTGACCCAAATGCATATACTTTTCATTCTTGCCCAGTGTGATATACTCATGTCTTCTAAAATTGTGATATTAACTTGCCATTCAGAATAGCAAACTGATTGCAGAAATTTCTCTATTTCTCTGGAGTCTTGTAATTGTATATCATTTAAGTAAAATTATGGAAATACAGAACAGTTATTCAATTTTTAATTTATACAACTGATTTCATGACTTCAGGGAGGTCTTCAGAGAGGGCAGGTGAAATACCATGTCCCTAAACAGTTCATATTCAGGGAGGAAGAGAGAAGAATTATTGTGCTTGCTTCTTCCTGGCCCAAGTCAGCTGTTGTTCTACTCCACTCCATATCACAGCACTTCTGGATTGTGTTACCTACCTCTCTGGGTGGGTTCTAGATGTCCAGCAGTTTCAGTAAAACCATGGTGCAGGCACTTATCAGGATCTTGTCAGCTGGCACCATGCTGGGGCCTCCTCAAACAGTAGTTGTGGCAGCAACTGCAACAGAAAGCCAGCTCTGTGACTGTGGGAATGGTATGAGTCATTGCTAAGGTTGTGATGAACAAGAAGTAAGGCACAAAGGGAGGGCATCGGTGGCTGAATGGATATCGAGTAATATTAAACTGATTCAGTATACTTTCCAAATATCCTTTTTCAGGAATTTACTGTGTCCCACCAAAACTGGATAATAAATTTGAGATATAGGAAACAGAGAAGTAAAACTGAGGATCAATGAAGGGAAGAATGACAGTCATGAACAAGGTTGGAGAGTCCAAAATGGATATTGGAACAGAAAAATGGAGGCCTTTGTATGAAAGGTGTTCATAAAAGGTGATACTCATGTTTGATATGTTTCAAAACAGTTTAAGATACGATAAAATCATATTATTCAAGAAAAAATGAAGACAATAGAAACTCCAGGAAACAAAACCAAACCAAACAAAAAAATGTTATGAGAAAGTACACAAGATGGAAAACTAATTTTTAGAGCCATATAGGTAGCTTTTTTAAAGGAAAAAAAGGAAGAAAGAAAACTAATTGTGGAATAATCTTAATTGATTTATATGTAGCGTAAGAAAAAAAAATCACCTTTGATTCTCGAAACATTCTACTTGGATACACCCAGGATAATCATGATATTAAGACTGCACATTTGGTCCAGATTCAAATAATATTTATACAGCTATTGTCATGTAAATGCTGCTTCTTGGTTTCCAACATTTGTAGTCCACCTATGAACAAAGAAAAAATGATCTGCGGTTGTAAAGCTAATTATACATGCGAATAAACTTGAAAATATGAAAGTGAAAGTATAACTGTTAGAAGTTAGGCTAACATAAAGATTTGAAGAGATCAAAGAAAAGGTAGAGACATTCATATCCTCACTTTACATAGTGGGGATTTGAGACATTGATGATCAAAAAGTATGAAATAAATGAGCTTTGAAAAGAATCACTTCAAGTGATTTTAACACATAGTGATTTGATTGTACATTCCTAGCAGGACTTATCCTAAGAATCACAGAAAATTTAAAATAAAACAGTGAACAGGATTTAGAAATGGTATTTTTATAATAGTATTGATATCGTTATATCAAAACTATTATATGTTGGAGAATGAAACAATTCTGTTAATATCTTTAGGAACTAGCGTTTAGAAAATAAGAGAGAAAAATGAAAAATTAATAAAATTAAATAAAAGTCATGTATTTTTAATTGGCATATA
The DNA here is from genome assembly GCF_008728515.1 of Papio anubis. NCBI lineage: Eukaryota > Metazoa > Chordata > Mammalia > Primates > Cercopithecidae > Papio > Papio anubis. The sequence goes on from NC_044984.1 coordinate 76,877,389, forward strand.
AGTACAGCATATTTATTTTTATCTTGCTAAAAAACAAGTTATTTTCTTCCTGTCTGTACTGAAAAGATTTAGAAACAATGACAACTTGCTGTCAATGAGCAATCTTAACGCCCAGATTCTGCTCTCTACACGTCATTTTACACTAAAAGGACTCAAGGATTCTTTTAAAACTCAGTCCAGATCTGTGGCCGGAAACAACAATGTGATCATGGTATATCTTTCTCAACTAAAAGCAAGGAAGCCATCCAAGACTACTTGGGGTCAAATAAAAATGTCTCAGAAGCCAACTTGAAGGAGTTTTACATATTTTTACAAATACGTAAAAATCCATGAATTCCTTATGATACTAAAAAATTTAAAAAGCCTCATTGGATTGCTAGGGCACAGATCTTGAAACTTGGTAAAGGAAATAATCAAGCTTTTAATTTTTTCCTTTTTATGCAAACTGTATGTCAGGATAACAAATAGTTAATGTGAAAAAATCTTTGCAGTAGAACAGATAATTTAAAAGACATAGTAAAATTAGGAAAGTCATTATTTTGCAACCCTTAGTGATCTGATTGAAGATCATCAGTGGCTTCTAAAACCAATGGGTAAAATGTTGATGGGGAACTTCATAATAGATAGATTGGGCTGACGTTTCTTGAACCTACTACTTAGGCTTCTCCGGAGTAAAAGTGGAACAACTGGACCCGATGCCTCTTCTGATGTGATGCGATGCAATAGGAATTACATAGTACCTACATGAAATATTATTGCAAAAAGAAAGTATTTAAAATGTGAAGTTAATTAAGCCTATTGATCTACCTACCAGTTTTATAGCAAGTATTTAGAGACCCATACATTAAGCAACAATACAAAATGAAACACCATATTGAATTAGTCCAAATTTCCATTTTCTCTTTCTTCATGTAAAAAGAAGTTGAGTTCGAACTACCATGTGAACAGTTATTCTCAAAGATTACAAACACAGTGTCACTGAAGTTCAAAATGATCTCAGGAAGGGTATCTGACGTTCATTCATTCACATATTCCACAGAGATTTATTGGCCGTCTACTGTAAGTCCAGCACTGCATTTAGTGCTATAGATTCAGAAATGAACATTAGAGTCTCTGTTCTGGATTTTATCATAGTTTCCCCAAAAACTGGGACTTCATTCTTTTAGATGAAGTAAGTATGCAGAAATATTAGGAATGGAATAGGGAGAAAGAGCTCTGGCCTAGTTAGCTGAACATCTAATAGCTGATAAAGTAGATATTAGATATGATCCGGGCCATATTAAAATGTAAATTTTTGATTTCCTGATATGGTTTATTCTCAATTTACTCATGGTTTCTTCAATTTGAAAAGCAAGTAGATAGATAGATAGATAGATAGATAGATAGATAGATAGATAGATAGATATTATATACTTGTGTATATATATGTATACACTTGTATATATATTAATCTATATACTTATTGTGTATATATATATTTACATATATATATAATTGTTGACATCAGAAAACCCTTCAATTTTTGCTTTTTATGATTTGGTTAGCAGATATTTATGTTACAGATCTGTTTTCTTAAAAAAAAAAAAAAAAAAAAAAAACTGTTGCAGAAAATTAACTTTAGGATGAAAGTCAGCCAGAAGAACAATGAATATTTTGTGTGATCAGTCACCAGTGAGTTTTTACGTGAGTCAGTTGATTCTTAAAATTTTAAAAAGAAGAAGAATGAAAGCTCTGGAATTTTATTCTCATATGACAAAATCTAACAGGTAATCCCTGCAGTGGTTACCTTTTCCATATCAAGCACAGAGAGTATATCCAGGTTTGTAATGTAATTAGAATAATGCATCACTTTTGTGGAGAAATTTTAGTTGCATCCTTCTGGATGGTAAGCATTTTTCTGTCATCTTAGCTGGGGAAAAAAAGCTCAGGAGAGTTGCTAGTCTTTGAAATAACCTGGAAAAGAACTCTTCATATTTTAAAGGATACATTTTACAACCAATAAACTGGAGTCGTGAGAGTTTGGGAAAATAATTCCTTCGAACTTCCTGGGGTTAGTGAGAGTTTAATTTGCTTTAAAAGGAATATTTCTGTTTTACTGGCTTTCTATGAGCAGCCTGAAAGACTACTTATGCCCTTAAACTTGTATCAAAGTCCTGCTTTCGGAGGGAGAGACCAAGCTAGCCATTTGTATTTGGCATAAAAAGACTGAATTGCTTTGAGGACAGTGGTAAGAAACTAGAACAGAGAGGACAATTAGGACACCAAGAGAGGAATTGACAAGGTACTCTGAGCATTTTCATGGAAAATTTTTCACAAGAAAACTCTTAAAAACAGAATGTGAGGGAGATAATATAGTGGATAATTTGGGGACTGTCTACACAGCATCCCTGTTCCGGGAATTTCTTCTTATCTCAGTCCACTTTGGTTAGCACAGGAGCTATTATGATTGTATTGTCTTTGAGTGCCCTAACTTTAAATTGTGAATCTTAAAACTTCTCAGTGCTTGTGTTTCTAGCTACATGTGTAAAAACACAGACATAGCCAACTGATTAAGAGAGAAGAGCAAAGGCATAAAAATGTAAAATAAAAGACATAGAAAATAGAGAGAGTCCTGAGCAATGGTATTCTGGAAAATATTTAACAAGCAGTTCTCTAGTTTAAAAAAAAGAAACAAAAAAAAAAAGGTCCGATTGTTGCATTTGCTAATTTCTTTGGTGGAAGTTTTACTACCATGACTAATTTGAAACTACTATCATGATGTCACTGAACATAATTTGGGAAGAGATTCCCATTAGCACATCATTACATAGCATTGCCAACAAATGAATGCAATAAATGTAAATAAATATGAAGAGCACAGAGCACAGATAATAGTAAATATAAAATAGATAAGATTAATATTAGTAATAGGAAAATAATTTGGAAATGGTGAGCCTTGATTATTTAATACCTAAATAATATTATTTACTTAGCTGTAAGTTTGTATGATTTAATTTTTAATAATGGCTATGTTTTACAACCAGCTCACAAAATTTATTAATTTAACAAGTGACTCTGGTCAGCTGGTAGGGCTGGTTCTTGCATAACAATAGTCCTGATGGAATATCCATGCTTGGTTTTAGTTGCCTCTGAACCCCAGCAACCCTATTTTTGTCCTTGGAATACTTGAGTAGCTGAGTGTCTTTATCATAAATCCCTTTTGTCCTCTCTACCTCTCTCTATATTCTTCCCTCTCTCTCTCCTTCTCATTAAGTACGTAGTTCATGTTAGATTTTGGTTATTAGTTACAGCTTTTCTAGTAGGAGTTGACTCTCATTACAACTTTAGACATACTAGGAGAAGAAAAATACACAGAAGAAATCATTAATAGAACTTCCTTTTAACCAATTATTTGAGTAGAGTATTGTGGTTAATATTTTGATATAAACCAACCTCAGTTTCTTCATTTTTGCTTATATGGATTATTCATCTCACACCATCCAGGCAGCCACAACAATTCTGCTTATAAATGCCCTCAGGGCCAGAGAGAATATAACAGACAAGAAGTCATTGCTTATCTTTGAGGTTCAAATTAGACTTTGACCAAGTCCATGGTATAAGCAATAGTCTTCAAAGCAACGCTTCCTAGGATATTAATAGAAGCCAGGCTTTTTTGAATGATAAAAGGTTTTAATAATCTTCAAAGACTGAGATTCTTAAAGTTACCAGAGCACAGTATTTATTCATTAATCAGAGAATGAAGAAAATATATGATGATGTAGGAGCAATTTGCCATCTCAAAAAGATAGGAAAGTTTGACAATTATTAGTAAGGGAGAATCACTTTAAAGACACGGTTAGAGGCTTGACGAAGGCTGAAGGGTCCCACATTTCAGGAATGGGATGGTGGAGTGAGAAGCAGCACAATGAAAGCTGTCATAGTTGGGGACGGGTACAGTGGCTCATGCCTGTAATCCCAGCACTTTGGGAGGCCGAGATGGGTGGATGACCTGAGGTGAGGAGTTTGAGAACAGCCTGGCCAATGTGGTGAAACCCCATCTCTACTAAAAATACAAACATTAGCCAACCATGGTGGCACATATCTGTAATCCCAGATACTCAGGAGGCTAAGGTGGGAGAATTGCTTGAGCCCAGCAGGTGGAGGTTGCGGTGACTGGAGATCCTGCCACTGCACTCCACACTCTGGCCTGGGCCACAGAGAGAGACTCCGTCTCAAACAAAACAAAACAAAACAAAACAAAACAAAACAAAAACCTGTAATAGAAACCCAATAAATATTTGGGAGTCTCTTAGAACAGAAAAGAACACAAGCTTCTTCAAGGTACTACTGGAATCTTTGAACATAATCCCTGAGCAGTAAGGCAGAATGATTGAGGAAACCATACCAGTGGCTGGATCTAAGGACATCCTTATAGATTATTGAGCCTCAAGAAGATAGGAAATGTCAAAGCCTGCAGACCAGAAGAAACCTAGTAGTAGGGAAAAAAATTCAGGATTTACATTCTTATCAAACAGAGGCTACTGCAGTGCTGAGAATCTATTAGACACATTCACACACACCCAGAGGAGCACAGGAGGAACAGAAAGTGAGGCTTGGGGGCTAGGTACAGTGGCTCATGCCTGTAATCCCAACACTCTGGGAGGCCAAGGTGGGAGGATCACCTGAGGTCAGGAGTTTAAGACCAGCCTGGGCAACACAGGGAGACCCTGTCTATACAAAAAAAAAAAAAAAAAACAAAAAAAACAAATTGCCAGACATGCCTGTGGTTCCAGCTACTTGGGAGGCTCAGGTGGGAGGATCACTTGGATCTGGGAAGTTGAGGCTACAGTGAGCCATGACTATGACACTGCACTCCAGCCTGGTCAACAGAGTAAGACCCTGTCTCAAAAAAAAAAAAAGAAGATGAGACTTAGTTAGGAACAGGGATACTAACTTGCTAGTACTGTCATTGCTACTATAAATAAGCTATCAGGAAATTAAGTACCTCTACAGAGACCAGGAGAAGAGAATAGCGGTGAGAAACAAAGTCTGAATTGACTGTGTAACCTCAAGGTAACATTTCACAGTGATTGAGTTCTCCTGAATTGGCAAGATTTTATTATCTACCTTTAGCAGACACAGGTCTTATTAACAGAGCTGCATTGTGTTGTGTATGGAGAAACTTTAAAAGATATCCTTCTCACACCTGAATTTTTTCCAAAATAATTTTTTATAAGTACTTTCCACTGGAAATTCTTGTTCCAGTTTCATGTTAGAAACAGAGATGTAACAGAGTTTGAGATTTGTAGCCTAACTATTCCTTGTCCCATTTTCTAGCCTGAAGTCTAAGATAAAAAGTAAAGTCGGAGCGTGACCAAAGTGCATCAATTAGTTTGTCCGTGGGGTTTACCAGTTGCTGGGAGGCTATATTCTTTTCATGTAAATATATAAGACCCATAAATCATTGTCATGACAACAGTTTTTTATCTCCAATTCTGATATATTTAGCAGCACGTGAAGATTAACTTTAAAGTGAATTTTAGATTTTGTACGTTCTAAACATTGTAATCTGAATCAACATATGTTGTTTAATAAAAGATGCAACAATTATTAACATTTTTAAAGGAAATAAATAAAGGAGAAAAAATCACCTATGGAGCTTATGAAAATGAAGGTTTCTTGACCTCATCCTCAAAGATTTGGAATCAGTGAGTCTAGGATGACCTCAGGAATGTTTATATTAAAAAGTAGCTGTCTCAGATAGTAGTTTTACAAAGAAAGGAACCAACTCTACCAATCTAAGCACAAAAAGAGTTTTAGACAGATTGGAAATAGTTCATAGAATTTTTAAATAAACTGAAGGACTAGGTTGTATAAAGGACAAACACTAAGAAATTCAAGTAATCTAAGTATCAGGAATCAGTAAACAAATAATTAAATTACACTTCTATTCAGTCTCATGTCAGTTTCTGAAGATTCATGCTGCAGGAAGATAGCATCTGATAGGCCAAATTTGGGTCATATGCCAGAAGGAGCCAAGACAACAGACTTGCCTGGCAGCCCCATCAAAGGGGAAAGGTAGCTCCGCAAACTAAAAGTAAGAGCTATTACCAGAAAAATGAAGATTTGATGATAGGGAAGAAAAACCACATTGTTCATCATAGTATCTGGGTAACTCAGATGTGGTAATAATAACATGATCAGAAACTGCCATGAGAGATTCAACGATGATGTCTATCCTGGCTTCTGAGGGCTGCCATAACAAGTGACTGCAAAGTAGCTGCTTAGAACAGAAATTACTCTCTCATGGTTCTGGAAGCCAGGAGTCTGAAGTCAAGATATAGGCAGGGCTGCGATTCCTCCAAAGCCTCTGGGGAAGAATCCCTGCTTACCTCTTCCAGCTTCTAGAGACTAGAGGCCCTCTTTCATGTATGACTGCATAACTCCAATCTCTGGCTCCATCACACTTGACCTTCTCCCCTGCTTCCCTGTGTCTCTATCTCAAATCCCCCTCTGCTTTTCTCTCATAAAGGCACTTGTCATTGGATTGAGGGTGAACCCTAAATCCAGGGTGATCTCATCTTGAGATGCTTAATTATATCAGAAAGGTTATTTTTTCAAAATAAGGCCACATTCACAGTTTCCAGAGATTAGAACAAGGTTTTATCTTTCTGGGTTCACCATTCAATCCACTATCATTTCCTTAAAGACTTTTAACTTTATATAATAGATTTCAAGGGTGATATAATACACAATACATTAAATATGAAATCAAGATAAATTGTGGTAAGTACTAAATAACAATTTATTTTAAAGGAGCTGAGTCCAGGGTAGAAAGAGAAAGCTCACTCTTTGAGAAAATAAAAGATGTTATGAGCAAGGCCATTTTTAATAGGTGTTATACAGTACATTTCAGGCTCCCTGCCCCCCACCAAATATATACATATATACATACATATACTATATATAATATATATTATATACGTGTGTGTATATATATACACACATAATTATATACACACATATATAATTAAATATATTATATATGTGTGTGTATACATATACACACACACACATACACACACAAAAAACAAACTTTGGAAGCTGGAAAGTGGCAAATATGATCAATCAATTAGGTTGGTGTAAATATTTTAGCTGAAAGAAACACAAACACTGGATAATCTGATCAGAAAATTAATTATTAAAGGATATTGAGTAGTTCATACAGTCTCCAGAAAGATGGAGAGTGAGACTCGGAAACCAGCATCAACAACATGCCATGGAACGGATCTCACGAGCAAACCACTTCCCCACCCACCTCTATTCCACAACTGGGCACAGGTGGCCACGTCTTATTGGGCATTGTCCCCACAAACTTTTTATGAAGCATCAATGATTTCACCATTTTTCCACACAAGCTTCACCACAAATTTGTTTTTTGTTCTGCTTCAACTTTAGCAGACTAGAATAGAGGCTATTTTCAAACCAATGTTTTATCCTTCTTAGTACCTCAAACTAGACATTGCTCAGACATCTTATAACATGTTTGTACAAATTTATTTTAGTATAAACCAATTTTGAAATCCATGTGTAGTTGTTTTTAAAATAGTATATATTTTCCATGAACTTTTTGAAGGCCCCTCAAATGGATATCAATAGCCTCTACGTTTGTTTTATTGTTACAGCAGCAATGAAAAATGTATACAGCCAGCTTCAAGAACATTTCATTAGATCATGGAACTGAGCTCAGAATCTCTCTATTTTGTTGGAGTCTGTATTAATCCGTTTTCATGCTGGTAATAAAGACATATCCGACACTGGGCAATTTACCTAAGAAAGAGGTTTAATGGACTTACAGTTCCACGTGGTTGGGGAAGCCTCACAGTATAGTGGGAGGCAAGGAGGGCAACTCACGTTTTACATGAATGGCAGCAGGCAAAGAGAGCGTGTGCAGGGGAACTTCTTTTTATAAAACCATCAGATCTTGTGATACTTACTATCATAAGAACAGCCTGGGAAAGACCTGGCCCCATGACTCAATTACTTCTCACTGGGTTCTGCCCACGACATGGGAATTCAAGATGAAATCTGGGTGGGGACACAGCCAAACCATATCAGAGTCTGTCTCTTCTTACAGACAGATTATGCAGTGAGGTTCTACTTGCTGCAATAAGGCCAGGCCCCTTCTCTATTCTCACTCTGGATTTCTTGCTTCACTCCCTCTGACTCTCTTTCCCATGCACCTAACAAAAAATGGGTGGAAAGGTAGTTTATTCTCTCCTACAAAGTCATGAGACAGACTGGCCAGAATTTGGTGGCTCTGGCTGGAAAGTGAAAAGATGTGACTGCTCACTTTCTCAACCTAAGTCTTGAACCGCTTAAGAAATAAAGAACTGGGGCCGGGCGCGGAGGCTCACACCTGTAATCCCAGCACTTTGGAAGGCCAAGGTGGGTGGGTCACCTGGGGTTGGGAGTTTGAGACCAGACTGACCAACATGGAGAAACCCCAACTCTACCAAAAATACAAAATTAGCCGGGTGTGGTGGCGCATCCCTGTAATCCCAGCTTCTTGGGAGACTGAGGCAGGAGAATTGCTTGAACCCAGGAGGCGGAGATTGTGGTGAGCCGAGATTGTGCCATTGCACTCCAGCCTGGGCAACAAGAGCGAAACTCCATCTCAAAAAAAATACAAATACAAATTAAAAATAAAATAAAGAATTGGCAGATAAAGAAAATAGATGTCTCCTTTATTCAGGAGTAAGATTCAAAATATTTAATAATCTCTATCATGATATAAATTAATTTATGTCAGTGTTTAAAATAGCACTTCTTATATTTTCTAAATAAACAATATGTTGTAAAATGCTAAATAATGATAACCTGTAATGCAAATCATTAATCAACTAATTCTAATAATTTCCAAATTATAGTTTGTTTTTTATAAATTGATGTACTCTTATGTTTAACAGAGTTGTAAAAAGTTTAAGCTTAGCATCTAAGCTATAATCTTGGGTGCCATCAACCTCTTTGATTTCTCTATTAAAGGTACATTCAATAGGTGAAATGTAATTTAATAAGTAGAAAGTGTCTCAATATCTATTATATTTTTCATGGTACTGCTCTTCAGATTCTCTTCTGTTGAAATAATTGCCATTAATTTTTTACAAAATTTTGGTCTCTGGATGCTGTGAAAAGCTTTAAATAATCTGGATGGAAATATAAATTAATATATAAATAAATGTGAAAATATATTCCCTTTATTATGTAAATTTATCTGAAAGTTATATATATATACAATATCTCTATTATTGGCTGAGTCACAAAATAATTTATTAAAATATTTATTTAGTAGGCTTAATTTTATTCATTTTTTCCATATCAATCCAAAAAGCTTTGCAAAATTTATGTGGACAATTTTTGGGATTCAATAAATTAAAAGTCTTGTTTTTCTTTAGTTATAAAAATAACAGTTGTATTTTCATATTATTTATAGACATTACTGATCTGTATTAAGATGATGGTTTTTATTTCAGGTAGTATAATTTTTTATATTTTTATGATATCATTAGCTTCACTTTCAAAGTTTTCTGTATTCAATTTTATATTTTCAATCATTTTTATTATTTATCAGTCAGCTTTTATAACTGCAATATATTCTTTCTTGTAAAGCAACAGATCACACTAGATTTCTGTTAGACTATCATTTATTAAAGCCAAATCCTTATAAACAGTTTATTTGACAAAAGTTCTAACAGTCCCATTGCACAATTTCCATTAAATAAATAAACAAGATTTTTGTAGTCTCCGCACCAAACATTGCCTATTGAAGTCCAAATATTCTTCCAATTTTCATTATTTTAAATCCAGGAATTTTTCTCCAAAGTTTGTTTTATATATGGGAGCAAATTAAAGTTTATCAAGAAAATATTCAGTGATTTGCATCATCTAGTGATAATTGAATACAGTGACTGACACAGTGCTAAATTAAAACATCTGGAAATGTTTCTAAAATTTTGCCTGAAATGCTCAGATTTCTCTGTAGCATTCTTCTAAAATTAGCTGCACAAAATCCAATGAGATTTTTCTAATTGAAACTATTTTTCTCAAACAATAGCAATAAAATCAGGTGTGTCATTTTAGTGGTTGTTCTTTATAGCTCTATAAGATCAACAAATGCACAACGATCTAATTCATAAACCTTAAACTTTAATTAAACTAGTAAAAGTTTTATTTAAAATAGTTTAAGCTTCCTAATTTCAGAATTTTGTAACTTTATTGCCTTAATATATGTTTTTGAAAAGTATTAACTCATTTCTATAGATGAATGTTTTATACCCAGAGAGACCATAAAGCTAGATTGCAATCTTAAGCTCTGTTTGAAGTTTTTCTTCTCATAAAGTTCTATTAAATCATTTATACATTTTTTATTTCATTAGTTTGGGGGACAGATGGTGTTTGGTTACATGGATAAGTTCTTTAGTGGTGATTTCTGAGATTTTGGTACACTCATCACCCAAGCATTGTACACTGTACCCAATATATAGTCTTTTATCCCTCACACTCCTCCGGCTCTTCCTCCTAAGTCCCCAGAGTCCATTATATCATTCTTATGCCTTTGTGTCCTGATAGCTTAGCTCCCACTTAGAAGTGAGAACATACGATATTTGGTTTTCCATTACTGAGTTACTTTACTTAGAATAATTGTCTCCGACTACATCTAGTTGCTGCAAATGCTGTTATTTCTTTCTTTTTTAATGGCTGAGTAGTACTCCATGGTGTGTGTGTGTGTGTGTGTGTGTGTTTACACATTTTCTTTATCCACTCGATTGATGGGCATTTGGGTTGGTTCCGTATTTTTGCAGTTATGAATCGTGAATCGTGCTGCTCTAAACATGCATGTGCAAGAATCTTTTTCATATAATGACTTCTTTTCCTCTGGGGAGATACCCAGTAGTGGGATTGCTGGATCAAATGGTAGCTCTACTTTTAGCTCTTTAAGGAATCTCCATAATGTTTTCCATAGTGGTTGTACTAGTTTACATTTCCACTAGCAATGCAAAAGTGTTCCCTTTTCACCACATCCATGCCAACATCATCAATAGTTTATATTTGAAAATATTTGACTTTTTAAACTTTATAGTAGCTGGTGTTAAAAATTCTTATGACACTTTCTAAGATTTTTCATTTGCTTTTTTGATACTATTTGACAAAGTTTCCACAGTTTGTTTTTCAGTGTTTCAAATGTTTTATTGTGTGAAATTGATGTGCATTTCAATATAGATAATTGCAAGTTTAAGTTTCTTTATTTGAATCAGAAGCTTAAATATGCATGTGGTTTTTGAGAAATGTAGTATTGAACACTTTTAACTGAAATAACACAATCTTGACCACTATTTGCCTCAAAATTTACATCGCTAACAATAATTTAAAAGCAAATCGGTTTTTTTCTGTTGGGCATGTATATTATTTGCTTAATTTTGTACTATTTCTTACATAGTATTAAAGATATTCCAGGGTGTTCTAATTTTTGTAGTTTCAGGTTGTGATTCAATATTAATGTCATTTCTTCTTGGTTATCATACAGATTCAGAGAATGTAGGTTTATAAAAAGTAAAATTTGCATTAAGAAGTTTAAACTTTGGGATCTCTTAAATTTTGGTGTTCACTTAAATTATTTTATTGCAAATTCTTGAATTTCAGTGTATCGAAAAACTACACACTTTCTACTTACATTAGAATTGCACCACAATAGCAATAAAAACAAAGTAAAAATTAGACTATTTGAAAGCAGCAGCAATTAATGTAGAGATAATGAAAACTTGTACAGAGTACTTTGTTGAAGATTTTGCAACACAGCTGCAATGCCTACCCTTACTTGGGCTGAACTGGCTACAAAGAATTTTCAGATATCACTATGAAAGAAACATGACTCATCAGCTTGAATTATTGAGTTCATTTTATTTATATTATTAATATTTCAACTTATTGTAGTTACCACTATACTGTTTACAAAACATATACACAAGTATTTTGTTATTTTAATGACTGTTATAGTCATACTAGTGTGTGTCTGCTGAATACCCACCCAGTGTTTCTTACTGATAAAGGTGACATTGGAGAATATGGTATAGGTTTGTTGGAACAAACCTTACATGGAACACCACACATAGACAAACTTAGCCACCCAGACACTACCAGTATGTGAACACTGCAAGTCACCCATAGAGGGTTTGTGGGGATTTCTGAAGTTAACTTTAAGAAACTTAATGTGTGTAGGAGCCACCATAAGAACACCCAGCTCCTAGGAAGAAGACAGAAACAGGATGAGATACAGATCCTAATCCCAAATTATCAATTTACCTGGTCACTTCACCTCGACTGTGGAAGAATGACCAACAGCATAGAAAGTTGTCACACGTGTTACACTAATGGATGTCCCTCCTATTAGAGGGATACAAGAGGGAAGGGAGAAGAAGTATTTCCCTTGCAATATTGCTCAGAATTCTGTGCTCTCCTCCATTTGCATGGAGCCTATGACCAAGTAGTAGTGTCTGTATTTCCCACAGGGGAGGAATTTATCCAGAAAGTCCTGTTCTCAATTTCAAGTGACTACTGTCTCAATAGCACCACTGCTCCTTGGAGTGACCACTAGGAATGCTGGTAGCCAAAGTATATTTGGTCCTTTGATGTTCTGAAATTTGTCAGAACAATACATTAATTCAATAACTCCAAGGACACTCTCTCCCAAGAGCAGAAATGTATTTTCAACTCAATAAGTCTGTCCTAAATTTTGTCAAACTATAATTTCCAATGAACTAATCAAAGATTCTACAATGAGATAAAAAAGACAGCATGAAATAAAATTGCTAACAACATAAAGCTGACTTGAATTTCAATATAAACTCTACCATTATAAATATCCTGGGAAAAAATTAAATTTCTAAGATTAAGTATTGCTGGAAATAATAGTCTAAAGACAAACTCAGAAATCAAATTGTCTTCCCTTATAAGCTAAATTTCAGAAGAAATGAAGGCAAACATCTGCAAGTTATAGTCCAAAGGAATTAAAATTTGAAGTCAAATTTACTTGTCATTATGAATTAAAATTTAAATAAGTTAAAGTCCACAATTCATTCGCCCCAGCATTTTTCTACTCAGTTTCAGCCAGTAAGTTTCTCATGGTGATCATTTAGCAGCCAAAGCTAATGCATTCTCTCACTGGAATTGACAAAGTTCCTTCAGGACCTCAGAAGGAAAAGTCCAAAAAATTAATATAATGCAGAACAGTCCAACTGTTTTGGACCCACAAAATTTTGAATGTAAGCCAATCTCTAGACTTGATGTAGTTCCCCAAACCAAGTCTTTAGTGTTATCAAAAACCATAGCAGAAACTCAGTCACTTAGGAGGGAAAGAGGAGGAATGGAAAACGCCGTCTAGATTTTACCTGTACCTGGCTGCTAATCAATCTATGGAAGAGGGTCTATATGACCTGGGTCTTTCAACTTAGTTGGAAAAAAAATCCTGTCAAGAGGTTAATTTTTACACTATGATTATACCACAACTGGAAAGAAGATCCAACTACTCATATGGTTTTCTCTCTTAGACATTGATATTTTTGACATCACTGCCGTTTTCAAAGTTTAGAAATTTCCAGTGGTGGTAACCTGACTTATTAGGCCTTAAAATGAGGTGTATTTTCTGCAAATTTAATACACCCTAATTTATATTTCCTCATTAATCCTGGTGTTTCCTGCCCTCCAATGCTAAGTTGAGTGTAACCCATAGCTAGTGGCATAGTCTCCATTATATGTGCTGTTTCAATATTTTCAGTCCTGCTGCAGAAGGCTTTGACAATCTCTCTTGCTATAGAGTTGCTTAAGTCAAAGAAATTTGCCTCTTGTGAAGACTTCTTCATACCCATATTTGTTTCAGCAGAAAAGTCACCTTCAAGAGATTCAGAAAAACCAAAGCTTCTCTTGAGGCTTCTTTTGTTTGTGTATCTGGTGGTCTAGGGTTGATTCATCTTGGCTTTGTGCCCCAAAGATGTGAGATTTTCTCACATTTTTAATGTCCTGGCCATAAATAGCATTTTTCTTGTTATATCTTTTCTACCTCAATCAATCATCTCTCAATTCTTTTCAGGAAGTTGAGTCTGCTTCTTAAATTGGCCCTTTCCCTCTCCACCCAATGTAAAATTAGTACCAATTATAAGATTTCAAGACCTTATTTTCTCTCACTTTTACTTTGTTTTCTGAACAGAGATTTATTTGCCTAACGATTTTTCAAAAATCTGGTCCAGTGTGAAACTTTCATATTGAGAAATCGAAAATGAGTGACATCTGGGTCTGCTAAAACAACTACATCATGCACCACATAATGGCTTTTTGGTCAATGAAGGACAACATATACAACAATGATCCCATAAGATTAAGATGGAGCTGAAAAAGTCCTATCACCTGGTGACATTGTAGCTGTCATAATGTTGTAGCACAACATATTACTCATGTGTTTGTAGTGATGCAGGTGTAAACAAACCTACTGTACTGCCAGTTGTATAATAGCATAGCAATACAATTATGTACAATATGTAATATTTTATATTGATAATAAATGACTATGTTACTGGTTGATATATTTATGGTCTTTTTTGTCCTTACTTTAGAGTGTACTCTTTCTACTTATAGAAAAAAGTGGCTGTACAACAGCCTCAGGCAGGTCCTTCAGGAGGTACTGCAGAAGAAAGTATGGTTATCATAGGAGATGATAGCACCATATATGTTATTTCCCCTGAAGACCTTCCAGTGGGACAAGATATAAAGGTGACATTAATTATCCTGACCTTGTGTAGACCAAGGCTAATATGTATATTTGTGTCTTAAAAGTTTTAAAAGTTGAAAAACAAATTAAGCTTGTAGAATAAGGATATAAAGAAAATATTTTTGTACAGTTGTAAAAGGTGTTTGTGTTTTATGCTAAATATTATTACTAAAGACTAAAAAGTTCTGAAAAAAATTAAAAGTTTATAAAGAAAAAAGTTAGAGTAAACCAAGGATAATTTATTTTAGAAGAAAGAAAAATATTTTTAAATTTAGTATAGCATAAGTGTACAGTGTTCATAGAGTCTACACTAGTATAGAGTAATGTCTTGGGACTTCTCATTCTTTTACCACTTACTGACTCACCCAGAATAACTTCCAGTCCTGCAATCTTCATTCATGGTAACTGCCCTATAAAGGTATACCATTTTTTATCTTTTATATTGTATTTTTACTATATCTTTTCTATGCTTAGACTCACAAATAGTTACCATTGTGTTATAGTTGCCTACAGTGTTCAGTACAGTAACATGCTTTACAAGTTTGTAGCCTAGGAGCATTAGGCTATATCATATAGCCTATGTGTGTAGTAGGCTATACCATCCAGCTTTGTGTAAGTTCACGCTGATGTTGTCACGATGATGAAATCGCCTAAAGATTCATTTCTCAGAACATATCCACATCATTAAGTGATGTATGACTGTATTTTAAAACTGAATCTTGTTTACCTCCATGTCTGTAAATAGGATATTCTCACCCAGGAGAAATTCTCCCATCAGAAAAACATCTGTCCTGGGCCGGACCTTGATCTATTTTTCTCCTGCCCAGCTTCCCTTTAATGTATTTGTTACAATTTCTCTTGGAATCTCAATTGAATAAATTCCTTAATTAGGTTCCCTCAGGACACAAGCCATAGCTGTTCCTTCCCCATACACATTAAGAGTTTCATTTCACTTTGATACTCAGTGATGATTTGAATATTTTATGATGATCCTCTGGACCTCCTCTTACAGACAATTTCAATTTATTTGAACCATTTTGAACAGTTGTCATAATCCTTAAGGGATGATTTCCAGATAACTCTTTCTATGCATGATAATTATTACTTTAACAGAGTTTCTGTCAATACTGTATATTTTGGAAACTCTATTGCTTCTCAGGAAGTTTTTTCCAGGAAACTGTTTGAGAAGCTGCCTCTCTTTTCCTGCTAGATCCCATCAGAACTCTGCACAGTTTTCAATAGACAGTAAGTAAATTAACAGCCCCATTTTTAAAAGATATTTTAAGAACAGTTAGAACTAGATCTATGTCCTTTCAGCTTACATCTCCCTCTATGCTAGCCTTCATGATCTGATTTTTCCATTCATATTTCTCTAGTATCCTCTAGCTTAATTCTATTTTTGTTCTTATCTTTCTGCTGACCCCTTATGATAATAAGACCAAAGGATATTTTTAAAACTACTTTTAAAACTACTCTGGTTTGCTCCTTGATTTCCTGAGCAAAAATAATTCCTAGAACCAGAAAATCACAGACAGAAGACTCTTAGTTGGGTTAATCATGTTATTGAGTTTGTTTCTCTGCTTTAACGCGAAAAGATGCCATGTCTCTTTCTAAGAAAAGCCCCTGTTCTCTTTCACTTTTTTATCAGCATGGACACTGAGTATCCCTCAATGTGTGAATTAACACTTTGGATCTCCAAAATCTAAAGGCATAGCCAGAAACCATATAGTCAACAAGTCGATATCCAACTTAGCACAGCATTATTGGAGAAACACTTAAGATTCTGTGAAAAATAAAATGGCTTGAATGCAAAAATTAGCCCATCAATCAACCTTGGCCATAAATGAGCTTTTACAGGTTTAAATTTTATATAATCTTCTGGGGCCCTTTTAAGAAAAAGAACACAAAATTTTGACTATAAAATTATATGCGAAAAATTACAGTTATTTAGAATGAGAAAACAATCTCACTAAATTAAAAACTTTAAAAATCTGACAAATGTCACCAAATCTAGATAAATATTTTATTAATCAATTGTCTAAAAATAACTTGTAATTCCATCCCCCTGCATTTTAGTTGCCTACTCTTCACGTGTCTCTTCATATTATAATGACACTTTAACAGGATTGTCTATAGAGAATGTAGAAAGATAATTCAGCCTTTTCTCAATTGATCACATTTTTAAAAATTATTGATTGTCAGGATTCATCAAATATTTGATTTCACAAATGGATTTACTTGCTATTCACCATACTGCTACAGAGTTGTGGCCTACAAAGAGAAATTTTGTTATATTATTTTCTACTTAAATGCCATCAATTAAAGGAAAAGAATGTCTGGAATATTTATGATTCATATATTCTGCTTTACGAAATGTATTTCTGACAGACAGGTCCTTCCATCTTGACCAAGTATTAATGAGAATGGAATAAATACATACAATTTTCCATGGCTTGGCTAATGGAGCTGCCTGAAGCTTATGCTGCTACACTGCCCCAAATTGGAGCCATCACTGAGCTCCCGCCAGAATCAGAGCTGCCACTCCACCACCCCTAGAGCTGGAGCAGCTACTGCAAACTGTCACCCCAGGCTGGAGCCGTCACTGCACCACATCTGCAGTGCCAGCACTACAACACCATCCACAACCATGTCCTGGACATGGAACTACCATCACCCTACCCAGCTAGCACACTTGCACCCACCCACAAGTGAAAATGTTTCCCTACTAAAGCCAGTCCATAAAGTCAGGAATAGAAGACTACTCTTGTAAGTGCTCAAACACCAATGCAAGGCTACAAGGAACACACAAACACACAAAACAAACCCACCACAACCAAAGGAACACAGGATCAACTCTAAAGAAATGGAGATCTGTGAATTACCTGACGAATATTTTTTTAAGTTGTTTCTAAAAAGATCAATGAGGTACAAAAGAATACAAATAAACTACCAAATGAAATCAGAAAAACAATGTATGGCCAAAATGAGCTCAATAAAAAGATAGACATCATAAAAAAAAATTCTGGAGCCCAAGAATACAGTGAAATCAATGAAAATGAAATAAATTCAACAGCAGACTCAACAAAGCAAAAGACAAAAATCAACAAACTTTAAGATTTGTTTTTTAAAATTATGCAGTCAGAGGAGAAAAGAGAATGAATATAAACCTTTATCAGATGCATAGTTTGCAAAAATTTCCTCCTATTCTGTAGGTTGTCTGTTTATTCTGTTGGTAGTTTCTTCTGCTGTGCAGAAGCTCTTTAGTGTAATTAGATCCCATTCATGGAGTTTTGCTTTTGTTGAAATTGCTTTTGGCATCTTCATTATAAAATCTTTGCCCATACCTATGTCTTGAATGGTATTGCCTAGGTTGTCTTCCAGGGTTTTTATAGTTTTGAGTTTTACATTTAAGTCTTTAATCCATCTTGTGTAATAACTTTGCACTTGTACCCCTGAACTTAAAATAAAAGTTAAAGAAAGAGAGCATGAAAGAGAGTAAAGAATGGGATGAAGGGATACCACCAAGCAAACCAATACAGGCATTATGGAATTTTCAGAAGGAGACAAGAGAGCAAATTGGGAAAAACGCTTATTTAAAGGTATAATCAAAAATTTCCCAAATTTGGGGAAGAGGATAGACATCCAGATTCAAGAAGCACAAGAGGTCCCAAATAGGTTGAACATAAAGAGGTCTACACTGAGACACATTATAATTAAATTATCAAAAATTAAAGGCAAAGAAAGAATTTTAAAGGGAACAAGAGAAAAGCAACGCATCACATTGAAGGGGAAACCCGCAAGACTATCAACAGATTTCTCAGCAGAAATCTCACAGGCAGAGAGAAAGTAAGATGATATATTCAAAGTGCTAAAAGCAAAAATTACCAAACAAGAACACTATACTCAGCAAAACTATCTTTTAAACATTAAGGAAAAATAAATTTTTTTCTATCCAAACAAAACCTGAACAAATTAATCACCACTAAACATGCCTTACAAAAAATGCTTAAAAAAGTTTTTCAGGTTGAAATGAAAATACACTGAACAGCAATAAAAAAGCATAAATCTCACTAGTAAAGGTAAATATATGGACAAATTAAGCATAATGTAACAATGTAATGGTAGTGTGTAAATTATTTTGAATCCTAATATAGATAGAAGTTTGCTAATGGATAAACAATATAAAAAGATGCAAACTCTGACTACAAGAACACAAAGCAAGGGAGTAAAAGTACAGAGATTTTGTTTGAGATTAAAGGAAGCTGTTACCAACTTAAAATAGATGGCAATACTTTAACATATTTTATGCAATCCTCAAGGCACCTACAAAGAAAAAGTTATAATAGATACACAAAATATAACGGGAAAAGCAGCAGAACAAATCACTACAAAAATATCAGAAAACAAAGGAAGACAGTAGGAGAGGAAGAGAGAGGAAGAAAACCACAAAGCCAACAGAAAATCAGTAACAAGATGGCAACAGTAAATCCTCACCTATCAATAATTACTTTAAATGTAAATATATTAAACTCCCCAATCAAAAGACATGAAATGGCTGAATGGATTTTAAAGGAATAAGATTGAACAATGTACTGTTTATAAGAGACTTACCTTAGGTTTAAGAACTGACATAGTCTGAAAATGAAAGGATGGGAAACATATTCCATGCAAATGGCAGCCAAAGAAAGCAGAGGCAGCTACATTCATATTGGACAATGTAGACTTTAAGTTAAAAACTGTCTCTAGGGACGAAGAAGATATAGCAATTACAAATATATTTATGTACCCAACATGAGAGCACCTAAAAATATGAAGCAAATATTTACAGATCTGAAGGAAAAATTGACAGCCATAAAATATTAGTAAGAGACTTTAAAACATCATTTTTAATAATAGATAGAATGTTCAGAAAAAGCAACTAGCAGACTTTAATAATTCTATAGACCAAATGGACCTAACAAACATACACAGAACTTCCCACTCAATAGCAGAAGAATACGCACTATTCTAAAGTGAACATGGAACATTCTCTAGGATAGAGCACACGTTAGGTCACAAAATAAGTTGTATAACAAATTTAAGAAGATCAAAGTCATTCCAAGTATCTTTTCTGACCACAATGGAATGAAACTAGCAAACAATCACAGGAAGAAAATCAGAAAATTCACAAGTAGCTGGAAACTAAACAACAAATTCTTTAACCACCATTGGGTCAAGAAGATCAAAAAGAAAATCAAAAGGGAATTTTTAAAATTTCTCAACAGAAATGAAAGTAAAAACACAATAAACCAAAACTTATGGGATACAGCAAAAGCAATACTAAGAGGAAAGTTTATAGCAATAAATGCCTAGAGTAAAAAAGAAGAAGGGTTACCAGAAAAAAAAAAAAAAAAAACTAAACTTACACCTCAAGAAACTGCGAAAAAAATAACAAACTTATGTCCATAATTAGAACAAAAGAAAGGAAATAATAAAGATAGGAGTAGAAATAAATGACACAGAGAACAGACTAATGATATAAAAGGATTTTACAGAGAGAAAGTTGACAAATCCTTAGCTAGGCCAACTAAGAAAATAGAGGGAAGGCTCAAATAAATAAAATCAGGAATCAAAAAGGAGATAAAATGTGGCAGAAAGGTTCATAACAGACTATTATGAAAAAATTATATGCCAACAAATTGGATACAAACTATCAACACTGAATCAAGAAAAAATAGAAAGCCTTTCAGACCAATGTCAAATAAGGAGATTGGATCAGTAATTAAAAACCTCCCAACAGCCGGGCGCGGTGGCTCAAGCCTGTAATCCCAGCACTTTGGGAGGCTGAGACGGGCGGATCACGAGGTCAGGAGATCGAGACCATCCTGGCTAACACGGTGAAACCCCGTCTCTACTAAAAAATACAAAAAACTAGCCGGGGGAGGTGGTGGGCGCCTGTGGTCCCAGCTACTCCGGAGGCTGAGGCAGGAGAATGGCGTAAACCCAGGAGGCGGAGCTTGCAGTGAGCTGAGATCCGGCCACTGCACTCCAGCCTGGGCGACAGAGCCAGACTCAGTCTCAAAAAAAAAAAAAATAAAAATAAAAAATAAAAACCTCCCAACAAAGAAAAGCATAGGAAAAGGTGACTTAACAGGTGAATTCTACCCAAAAGTCAAAGAAGAAATCATGTCAATCCTCCTTAAACTCTTCCAAAAAATAAAAACAGAAATACTTCTAATCTCCTTTCATGTGACCAGCATCACCCTAATACCAAAGCCAGACAAAGGCAAACGAGAAAATAAAATTGCAAGCCAATATCCCTGATGAACATGGGTCTTCATGTTGAACATGGACTTCATGATGAACATTGGTTTGTATTTTATTGAACAAAAATCTTCAACAAACTACAAGCAAACAATTCAATAGGATGTTAAAATGATCAGATACTATGACCAAGTTAGATTTATCCCTTGGATGCAAGGCTTGTTCAACAAATACAAATCATGACATACTACATTTAAAAGAATGAAATGAAAAAAGAGTAGATAGATAGATTAGATAGATAGACAGATAGATAGATAGATAGATAGATAGATAGATAGATAGATAGAATCATCTCAGTGAATTCAGAGAACACATCTGACAGAATTTAATGTCCATATAAACTCTCAAAATATCCATAGATGGAACTTACCTCATCACATTAAAGTCCATATATAAAAACCCACAGCTAATCTCATAAATAAGCGGAGAAAACTGAAAGCTTTTCCTCCAAAATCAGAAAGAAGTCAAGGAGGCCCACTTTCACCGCTGTATTCAACACAGTAGTGGAAGTTCTACTTGCAGCAAACAGAAAAGTAAAAGAGATAAAAGGCATTCAAATTGGAAAAGAAGTAAAATTATGTGTTTTTTGTTTTGTTTTGTTTTGTTTTTTTTTGCAGATGAAATGAACATATTTGTAGAAAATCCTGAAGATTTCAGAAGAAAAAAATCTGTTAGAACCAATAAACAAATACAAAAAAGTTGCAGAAAACAAAATCTCATACAAAAAGCAGCTGTGTTTCTACATACTAAGAATAAATAATGAAATTTTAAAAACAATGTAATTCACAATAGCAGCCAAAAGATAAAATACTTAGGAATAAGCTTAACCAAAGAAGTGAATGACTTGTACACTGATAATTATAAAACACTGAGGAAGGAAATTAGAGACACATATAAATGGAAAGACATCCCATATTCATGGAATAGAAGAATTAATATTGTTAAAATGCCCATACTACCCAAAGTGATATACAGATTCAAAGTAATCCCTATCAAAATCCTGATAGCATTTTTTTACAGAAATAGAAAAATCAATCCTAAAATTTATAAGGAACCACAAAAGACACTGAACAACCAAAACATATTTGAGCTTCCATTGAGGCCTCTTCCTACAAAACTTGCTACATGGAGGAACAGAGCAGAGTGTATGTTTCCTGCAAGTAGCTGGTTCCCAAAAGGAAGCGTGGGAGGTAGGAGTTGTTTGAGCTGCCCATGCTGAGTTCTTTCTCCCAAAGCCCCATGGGAAAGAGGGAGTCAGGAGGTTGAGTCAGGCAGGAGGTTTCTAAGAATAGAACTTCCCTCAGGAGGGAGGAAGACGGATTTCCTTCCAGCAGGATATTATCCGTGTTTAGGACTTTCTCCAACATTTGATTAGTGCCAAAAGGAAGGCAAGATTTATATAAGGGTAGAAGAAAAGAAGCAACAAAGACACTAACCCTGGAATATGGTTAGAAGTCACGCATGTGGTTCAGTGTAGCTCACCATCAGGGTACTGTACTGTGGTTTAGGTTAAAGCCTCAGAGTGAGAAGAGGTGTGAATTAGCATGGCCTTGTCACCTTGGTGACCTCTAGGAGAAGGGTGATTTGTGAAAGGATAGAGTGGGGTATTCAGGGTCTCAGGTTCTTTCCATCTCTTTCTCTATCACCAACTTTAAATTACAGATACTTTGTAGTCAATGAGTGGTCAGAATTTCTGGATTAAGGGAGTAAACTCAGAATTATCATTTAGAAAGAAGGAAGAAAAAAACAATTTTTTTTGGCCTAATATGTTTCAGGAATAACATTGTTTCCATGTTTTCTTCTTTAATCCTTACCAAAAAAAAACCTGTGAAGTGAGCATTATTAATTTGGGAAAACTTATACCCAGAAATATTGAGAAATAATAAGAGATCAAACTAAGAATTGAACTGAAATTAATATTGTTTGACTTCAAATCCTCCATCTCCAAAACTTCTTTTAAGTCTCAAATAGGAAGATTAAGCAGGTATGACATTTACCCTATAAAATTTCTTTCTAAAATGGATTAATTATACAGAAAAATATCTTTTCCTTTCTCTATCATCAAATTTCAATACCAAATAAGTTCTTAGCAAAGCTGAGACTCCCATTCCATGAGGTAGTTACCATACACAAGAATATGGACTTAACATGCTATGTCATTACATACAGATTCTAAAAGTAAAAATCCCATGCCAGTGAGTCACATAGAAGTTTTTGGTCTCTAGCATGAGCGAGGAGCCCAAGCACACAAAAGACATCTCTAAAATTCTTAATATTTCTAGATAACCAAAATGCTAGTTTATATAGCTCATTTTAGCTGTCAAAATTTTATATCACTATTAAGGAAAATCAATAAATACAAGATACTCTTCTGAAAAACTTTTTCATGTGCTAAAAATCATTCAAAATTCCATATTGCAGTATCACCTTATGCTTTTCCTGCCTTATAAAGAAAATAAAATTAAATGGTAACTATACTATCTCTATTTGCATTATAGCTGTCTTACCATGAAATACTTTCATTCTACAGGAAATTATCCAATTTGTTTTACTAAATTGTTTACATAAAAGCAAGAATATTTTAGATTAAAAAGTTTAGGAAAATTAACTTTATTTTTAAAAAGAAGAAAAATATTACTATAATAATTATTAATATTTTATTTTTATTCTATTAATAATTTATTACTGTAACTTACATTCTCAGAAAACACCCAATAAGACAAAATAATGAGGGAAAGTCCTAAGGATTTTTTTAAAGGGCCAGGAAAATGTTTTTTTGAAAAAAACAAACAAAAATATAAGTCAGGCATAGGACCAAAGACATGATGGGAAGGCAATCTATTCCCATTACAAAATTAGAAAAGCAATAGTTCATCCAGTGCCCTATCCCTGAATTTATTTCTCTGACCTGGAAATGAGAAATCATACAAGTATCAAAAAAGCAGATCGCAGCAAATTAAGAAACAGCTCAAATTTCTCTTTACCTGTGACCTGTCTAAACAGAACTCATATTTCAGCTTCCTTCTACCCAACACACACACATCAATCATTGCCAAGAAACATTTTAAGACCATCAAGGCCCCAGACACTCCTACATTATATCAAACATTGAAACACGTCCACATTTTGCAAAGTTGACATAATTTAATAATAGTTAACTTTTGGAGAGCTTATTAGCAGTATTGCTCAAAATAGTTTATACCTATTTAGTTGTCATAACCATCTTATAACTGTTAAGATTATCTACATTTCACCCATTGGGAAAAATGGATAAATAACTTCCCCAGGGTTATATAGCTAGTAAATAACAACCAGGATTTAAATCCAGGGCAGTATTATTCAAAACACCATGAACTTACAACTAAGCCATAGAGATATAATAATGGTAGATCTATAGGTATTTAAGTAATATTTATTTTAATTTCGCAGCTTATTTTCACATTTTGGAGCTAATGCATTTTTTCAAGCATTAAAATGTTTCATAGTTCCTTCTATGACAGCATATAGTTCCTTTGTTCTGTTTCCATAGTCCCTGGTAAGTAAAACAATAAATACATCACGTTATTTTTACTTACCTGTTTCTCTTTCTAGACTGTCAGTTTCATATCTCCCAAAGTAGTCAAATGCTTTACACAGAGAAGCACTCAAAAGTGTTTAACAAGGTCAAGCTGAAGAGCAGTGAAAGATGAGATACACTTCAACTGAATCAGTTGTTAAAGACAATGATGCATTGATGGTCTTCTGAGGATGACCATACTACAGCCTGATATTTGGAAGATGGAAGTGTAGTAAAGAAATGGTCAATTAATTAATCATGCAGTGATGGAAAGGAATGTGGTTATAAAGCCAATGGCAGGGACATCATGCTCCAAAATCAGACCTAGACATTCAATGGCAGGGCTATATTTAATATTTTCCTAGATAATTCAGAAAAGGAACAGATAGTTTCAAAGGATTACCAACAGGTAGATGATTATAATTAACATCTCTCAAGAGGTTATATATTCCTAACATTTTGTTGTCACATCACATGCTTTAAAATTTATATTATTTTAAAAATTTACTGAAATTTTAGTTCATAATTGTATCATGTTAATTATAAGCATTTCATTGACCACACAAAATGTTATAAAGTAGACTATGGTCTTTTCATGTATTTGAAGCCACATCTTACATCTTTTTAAAATTTTTTTCTCTAGGAGTATCCTTGTGGTGTTCTCTGTATTTCCTGAATTTGAATGTTGGCCTGTCTTGCTAGGTTGGGGAAGTTCTCCTGGATAATATCCTGAAGAATGTTTTCCAGCTTAGTTTCATTCTCCCTGTCACTTTCAGGTACACCAGTCAAGTGTAGAGAATACCACAAAGATACTTTTTGAGAAGGACAACCCCAAAACACGTAATTGTCAGATTCAACAAGGTTGAAATGAAGGAAAAATGTTAAGGGCAGCCAGAGGAAAAGGTCTGGTTACCCACAAAGGGAAGTCCATCAGACCAACAGTGGATCTCTCAGATGAAACCCTACAAGCCAGAAGAAAGTGGGGGTCAATATTCAACATTCTTAAAGAAAAGAATTTTCGACCCAGGATTTTATATCCAGCCAAGCTAAGCTTCATAAGCAAAGGTTAAATAAAATCCTTTATAGACAAGCAAATGCTGCGAGATATTGTCACTACCAGGCCTGCCTTACAAGAGCTCCTGAAGGAAGCAATAACATGGAAAGGAACAACCAGTACCAGCCACTGCAAAAACATATCAAACTGCAAAGATCATTGATGCAATGAAGAAACTGCATGAACTAACGGGCAAAATGACCAGCTAGCATCATAATGGCAGGATCTAATTCACACATAACAATACTAACCTGAAATATAAACAGGCTAAATGCCCCCAGTTAAAAGACATAGACTGGCAGATTGGATAGAGTCATTACCCATCGTTGTGATGTATTCAGGAGAACCACCTCGTGTGCAAAGAAACACATAGGCTCAAAATAAAGGGATGGAGGAATATTTGCCAAGCAAATGAAAAGAAAAAGAAAAAAAGAGGAAAAGCAGGGGCCACCATCCTACTCTCTGATAAAACAGAATTTAGACCAACAAATATCAAAAGAGACAAAATAGGGCATTACATAATGGTAAAGGCATCAATTCAACAAGAAGAGCTAACTGTCCTAAATATATATGCACCCAATACAGGAGCACCCACATTCATAAAGAAAGTTCTTAAAGACCTATAAAGAGACTTAGACTCCCACACAATAATAGTGGGAGACGTTAATATGCCACTGTCAATATTAAACAGATCAAGAAGACCAAAAATTAACAAGGATATCCAAGACTTGAACTCAGCTCTGGACGAAGCAGACCTAATAGACATCTACAGAACTCTCTTTCCCAAATCAAGAGAATATACATTCTTCTCAGCACCACATCACACTTACTCTAAAACTGACCACATAACTGGAAGTAAAACACTCCTCAGCAAATGCAAAAGAATGGAAATCATAACAGTCTCTCAGACCACAGTGCAATCAAATTAGAACTCAGGATTAAGAAACTCACTCAAAACCGGAAGAACTACATGGAAACTTAAAAACCTGCTCCTGAATGACTACTGGGTAAATAACGAAATGAAAGCAGAAATAAAGATGTTCTTTGAAATCAGTGAGAACAAAGACACAATGTACCAGAATCTCTGGGACACATTTAAAGCAGCGTGTAGAGGGAAACTTATAGCACTAAATGCCCACAAGAGAAAGCAGGAAAGATCTAAAATCAATACCCTAACATCATAATGAAAAGAACTAAAAAAGCAAGAGCAAACAAATTCAAGAGTTCACAGAAAAAAATAACTAAGATCAGAGCAGGACTGAAGGAGATAGAAACATGCAAAACTCTTCAAAAAGTCAGTGAATCCAGGAGGTGGTTTTTTGAAAAGATCAAAAAAATAGATAGACCTCTAGCCAGACTAATAAAGAAGAAAAGAGAGAAGAATCAAATAGATGTAATTAAAAAACGATAAAGGGGATATCACCACCAATCCCACAGAAATACAACTACCAACAGAGAACACTATACGCAATACCTCTATGCAAATAAACTAGAAAATCTAGAAGCAATGAATAAGTTCCTGGATACATATACCATTCCAAGACTAAACCAGGAAGAAGTCGAATCCCTGAATAGACTAATAACAGGCTCTGAAATTGAGGCAGCAATTAATAGCCTACCAACCAAAAAAATTCCAGGACCAGATGGATTCACAGACAAATTCTACCAGAGGTACAAAGAGGAGCTGGTACCATTCCTTCTGAAACTATTCCAAACAATAGAAAAAGAGAGAATTCTCCCTAACTCATTTGATAAGGCCAGCATCATCCTTATACCAAAACCTGGCAGAGACACAACAAAAAAAGAAAATTTTAGGCCAATATCCCTGATGAACATCGATGTGAAAATCCTCAATAAAATACTGGCAAACCAAATCCAGCAGCACATCAAATATTCACCACGATTAAATTGGCTTCATCCCTGGGATGAAAGCCTGGTTCAACATATTCAAATCAATAAACGTAATCTACCACATAAACAGAAACAATGACAAAAACCACATGATTACCTCTATAGCTGCAGAAAAGGCCTCTGACAAAATTCAACACCCCTTAATGTTAAAAACTCTCAATAAACTAGGTATTGATGGAACCTATCTCAAAACAATGAGTGCCATTTATGACAAACCCACAGCCAATATCATACTGAATGAGCAAAAATTAGAAGCATTCCCTTTGAAAAACGGCACTAGACAAGGACGCCTGTTTTCACCACTCCTATTCAGCAAAGTATTGGAAGCTCGGTCCAGGGCAATCAGGCAAGAGAAAAAATAAAGGGTATTGAATTAGGAAAAGAGGAGGTCAAATTGTCTCTATTTGCAGATGACATGATTGTACTTTTACAAAACCGCATCATCTCAGCCCAAAATCTCCTTAAGCTGATAAGAAACTTCAGCAAAGTCTCAGGATACAAAATAAATGTGCAAAAATCACAAGCATTCCTATACACCAATAACAGAGAGAGCGCCAAATCATGAGTGAACTCCCATTCACAATTGCAGCAAAGAGAATGAAATACCTAGGAATCCAACTTACAAGGGATGTGAAGGACCTCTTCAAGGAGAACTACAAACTACTGCTTAAGGAAATAAGAGAGGACACAAACGGAAAAACATTCCATGCTCATGGATAGGAAGAATCAATATCATGAAAATAGATTCAATGCTATCCCCATCAGGCTACCATCGACTTTCTTCACAGAATTAGAAAAAAGTACTTTACATTTCATATGGAAACAAAAAGAGCCCACATAGCTAAGACAATCCTAAGCAAAAAGAACAAACCTGGAGGCATCATACTACTTCAAACTATGCTAGAAGGCTACAGTAACCAAAACAGCATGGTACTGGTACCAAAACAGATACATAGGCCCATGGAACAGAACAGAGGCCTCAGCAATAACACCACACATCTACAACCATCTGACCTTTGACAAACCTGACCAAAAAAAAAAGCAATGGGGAAAGGATTCCCTATTTAATAAATCATGTTGAGAAAACTGGCTAACCATATGCAGAAAGCTGAAACTGGATCCCTTCCTTACACCTTATACAAAAATTAACTCAAGATGGATTAAAGACTTAAATGTTAGATCTAAAACCATAAAAACCCTAGAAGAAAACCTAGGCAATACCACTCAAGACATAGGCATGGGTAAAGACTTCATGACTAAAACACCAAAAGCAACGGTAACAAAAGCCAAAATAGACAAACAGGATCTAATTAAACTAAAGAGCTTCTGCACAGCAAAAGAAACTATCATCAGAGTGAACAGGAAACCTACAGAATGGGAGAAAATTACTGCAATCTATCCATCTGACAAAGGGCTAATATCCAGAATCTATAAAGAACTTAAACAAATTTACAAGAAAAAAAAGCAACCCCAACAAAACATTGGCAAAGGATAATGAACAGACACTTCTCAAAAGAAGACATTTATGCAGCCAACAAATGTATGAAAAAATCTCATCATCACTGGTCATCAGAGAAATGCAAATCAAAACCACAATGAGATACCATCTAACACCAGTTAGAATGGTGATCATTAAAAAGTCAGGAAACAACAGAGAGGATATGGAGAAATAGGAACGCTTTTCCACTGTTGTCAGGAGTGTAAATTTAGTTCAACCATTGTGGAAGACAGTATGGCATTTCCTCAAGGATCTAGAATTAGAAATGCCATTTGACCCAGCAATCCCATTACTGGATGTATACCAAAATGATTATAAATCATTCTATAAAGACACATGCACACATATGTTTACCGTGGCACTGTTCACAATAGCAAAGACTTGGAACCAACCCAAACACCCATCAATGACAGACTGGATAAAGAAAATATGGCACGTATATACTATGGAATACTATGCAACCATAGAGAAGGATGAGTTCATGTCCTTTGAAGGGACATAGATAAAGCTGGAAACCATCAGTCTCAGCAAACTAACACAAGAACAGAAAACCAAACACCACATATTATCACTCATAAATGGGAGTTGAACAATAAGAACACATGAACACAGGGAAGGGAACATCACACCCTGGGGCCTGTTGAGTGTCAAAGGCTAGGAGAGGGATAGCATTAGGAGAAATACCTAATGTAAATGACGGGTTGATGTGTGCATCAAACCACCATGGCACATGTACACCTATGTAACAAACCTGCTCATTCTGCACATGTACCCCAGAACTGAAAGTATAATAATTAAAAGAAAAGAACCATACAGACATATTGCCTGGATTTTCACCACTCAACATGAATGTGCTCACCTTTCCTTGGGTGAGACCATGCAGTCACAACATGCAGCTCAGGATAAGTTTTATTGAACTTTTAGAGAGCTGGTTGATTAATTTATAAAAACCATGTTTGAGCCTGAAAACTTTAATTTTATTTTATGCAGTCATTAAAATCATTTTTTAAAAGTTGATCTTATAGAAGTGGAGAGAACAGTGGCCACCAAAAGCTGGGAAAGTAGAGTGGAGTGTGAAAGCAAAGAGGTTAGTCAATGGGCAGAAAGCTACATCTAGGTAGGAGGAACAAGCTCTGGAGTTCTGCTGCGCAGCATGGAGAACATAGTCAAAGACAGTGCACCATATGCTTCACAGTAGCCAGAAAAGAGGACCCTGAATGCTCTCAGCACAAAGAAATGATAAGATGATGGACATGAGGCAATGGACATGCCAGTCACCCCAATCTGATCACCATACAATGTATACATGGATTGAAATACCACATGGCACTCCATAAGCATGTATAATTATTTGCTTGTATTTTTAATTGATAAATAATAATTGTACATATTTATGGAGCACAGCCTGATAATAAATACAACACACAATGACCAAATCTAGGCAACCAGCACATTCATCACCCCAAACCCCTATCACCTCCCCGTGTTGGGAATACCCAAAATCTGTTCCCCCATCCTCTGGAAAATACATAGTAAAATGTCATTAACTAGAGTCATCCCACAGTGCCGTGGAACACCAGAACCCATTCCTCCTATCCAGCTGCAACCCTGCATCTACCAGCCAACCTCTGACCATCTCTCTTTCCCCTTTACCACCTCTGCTTCCACCCTACCCATCCCATCCTCTAGCAACCACTATTCTACTCTCCACTTCTATGAGATCAACCCCTTTAGCTTCCATATATGAGTGAGAGCATGTGGTATTTGTCTTTCTATGCCTGGCTTATTTCACCTCCAAGCTCATCCATGTTGCCTCAAATGACAGAATGTCATTCTTTTTTATGGCTGAATACTATTCCATCACCTGTATCTTTTGAATTCAAAAGGTAATGTTAGAAATATTTTGGTTACTTTGTTAGAGGAGCCAGTGAAATTCAATAACTAATTCAATTTGAAAATATTTACTAAGCTATAACTATGTGCTTATCATTAGTACAGAAGTAGGGAAATATACTTCTTACTCTTTCAACAAGTGAAAATAAATGTATATTCCATTTAGTAAAATAGCAATGTTGAGCAACATACCATTACTACTTATATGAGTGATATAGAAAATAAGGATCATAAAGGAATGATTATCAGTCTGGAGTGAAGTTATTAAGAAAGATTCCCCTGGACAGAGCACCATTTAAGTATTTTAAGCATGTGAATTTTAAAGCCCTAAAGACCTGGATCCACACCAATACCCACCATCTGTTTTCTTTGTGACTTTGTGATAGTTACCTCGTATCTCAAACCTCAGTTTCCTCACCTATGAAAGAAAAATGATAGTCACTTTTTGCGTTATGGTGAAGATTCAAATGAGACAATTATTATAGAGTACTCAATACAGGGTCAGGCTCATTCTAACTTATCTAACTCATTAATGATGTTGTCATAAGAGTCAAAGTAGTAATCGTTGGTGTAGTCACAATCTTAGTTGTAGTACGAGTCATGGTACTCATAACAGTAATTGCCAGAGTTGTGGTACAGGTGTCAACAAAGAGTAGAGGAGAGAATACCTTAATGGTGGCAACAGGATGAACAGAGATTAGGAAACAATTACGAGTGTTTTATAGATCAATGAGATTATCTAGTTAAAGTGTTTAAATAATTGGAGAGTAGTAGGAAATAGAACTGAGTAAGTAATTAAGAATAAATTGCAAATTATTAAGAACCGTAATTTTTTTTCTTTATTGGGATGAAAGTGAGTGAGTAATCACCCATTACCCTTAACAATTTTTGGTTGACATTGTGATGCACATACCTAGGCTGGATAAGATACAGAGTAGGATATTATCTTGAATTGAATAAGAAGAATAGAGTATTCGGGTGTATTTTTGTTCTTTATCATTAAGTATTCAAAGGAATAAGAAATAACCTGAAGTAATTTAGGCTCAGTATTCAGGGATACTCTCAACCATTTGAAGGGCCTTGGCAAGTATTTCCTATTATTATTCATGATACCTCCAAATCTCCTTTGGTTCAAAAAGGTTTCTGAGGGGGAAAATAATCCATAAAAAAGCAAGGTTCACAGGGAGCTGAAAGTGTCTAGCCTAGTTAACAAGTAACTTTATGCAAAATAACTTTCACAGTAATAAGGAGCTTTCAAATGCAGCCAGCAGTGGTTGCCATGCTACCAAAAGTAAGCTCTAGTGTGTTTTCAGTTATTTTTGCTTTGGGAGTATTTTGTGCCATGTGTGCCCCAAGGAAGAACTAGGCAGTCAAGCCTGGCCTGGGTTGTTTAGTCCTCTGGGAAAAGAAAAAATGAGCAGATCACTGCCCAGGGGAACAGGGCTCATTAGGAGACAAAGTTGACAGGTGTTTGCTCTCTGAAAAAAGCAGTAGCTGTAGAAAAACAGTCGTGGTGGTTTTCTATAACATAAGAGCTGTTAGTGCAAGGAAGCGGGGGGAAGACAGAGCAGGCTGAGAAGGCAGCATACAAATAAGATATCCAAATATGCCTGTTTGTCTGGGACTAGAGTCCCAGGCACATGGGACTTTCAGTTTCAAAACCGGAACAGTCCTGGACAAATTGGGATAGTGGTCACCCTGAGAACAAACTCAGCCTATTTTCTATGCAGACTAAAAGGCCATATACAACTCTTTACCAGATATAAAAGTACCAGCAGAGTACAGACACAATACACCCACCTTGTGCTTAAACCACAAGCCATCAATGTGTAAAATCATAAATGGTCCCTCCAAAGTCCCCAGTTGCTTCCTGCACGTGAATAGAAAGATATTTATTATTTAACAAATATAAATACAGATGAGTAGTAATGAAACTGAGACAATATTCAAGAACATAAGAAAGTTTGGTCTTACAATGTTTTTGATCTTAACAAAATTGCCCTCAATCACTGCTTCCCAAGTTTCTGAGAGCGACTCAGTTTTCCTTTTTCGTTTCTCAACAGGAAAGCTACCCCTCCTTCAGCAGGACTATGAAAGCAGTACTTTATTTGCTAAGCTAGGAAGCTGCCCTACAGCTGTCGCCTTCAGAACCAGCCACTTCTGCCGTGTTCTATACCTTCAAAGTGGCTATTTCCAAATTGCTTCTCTTTTCACAGGACAAATTCCTGACTCAGAATTTTGCCTGAGATCATCTAGTTGGCGAAACTTCAGTCATATATGAAACTCTAACTGCAAGGTAGTCTAAGAAATGTGTGAGCTTCTGCATGCTCTTTGGGGTTGGAAGGCATTTCAGTTGAGCCAATCCACAGCTTGCACCACTGCCTTTACTTCAGTTTTCCATAGTTACACAAATGGTCAAAAACATGCATTGTAATTTGAGTAGATCCATTTTGAGATAATGGAATCCTCGGGTCATTTTATTTAAATAAGAGAGGTTCTTATCCTAAGCATATTCTAAAATAATTCTTTTGCTTGGTGCTAGTGTGTTCTCATGAGTTGTGAATGGTAGAAGAAGGTAAATTCTCCCTCTGTGATATATTACCCATTTGGTGACTTCAGTGATCATCTTCCCCCTCTCTATTTGGTTGAACTTTGGATATGTCAAATCCAAATCTAGGTAGAGGTCAGGCCTTCTGGGAAACAATAACACATTCCTAGTAACCATAGACATTTGTTACTGATAAGCAAAAACTCAAGAAAAGAAAACAGAATTGTCTGTGGTTAATTGGAAAGTTTTCACATTGTCCAAAGAGCTTTGCAATTATTTGACTAGGCAGTTGCCTTGTTAGAGGCATCACTCTAAAGAAAGAATAGAATGATTTTTTTTTCCTGAGAAAATGAAGACCATCATGGAGATGGAGAAAAGTGAAATATATATATATATATATTTTAAGTTGATTGACAGTTTTCATTTTGAGCAGGAACATACATTTGAATGGCATCCTAAATCATGGTTAAACTTGACAATGAATAGGATTAATTAAGGATCTCCAGTCAAAAAACACAGGAATTCAAAAAAAAATTTTAAGTCATGCATATCTTCCAGTTAATGAATTTCAGTATAATGTATTATCAATTTAATTATGTGCTCAAGCATTTTTTTCTTTAAATTCAAAGGAGTTCAGCATTTAGGAATAATGATTCTACAATGTAGTGGCTCTTGACTACATGTAAATGATATATGATTGTTCCATAAGACCCTCATACCAGGTGCAAATGACAGACACAACAGGCATGATGACAGACAGAGGGTTCTTATAAAAACACGAAATCTAATGTATTAAGGGTTTCAGCATCCACAGCTGTTTCCCTTCAGCTGATATGACTGAGCTGCTTTGTTAATAGACCTTATAATACCATCTCTGATTATGTTACTTTGTTTCTCTGCTGCATTTTTTAGAATCAGGTTGATCTAGCAAGGAAAAAGGACTGTAGAAGAGTCTGATGAAACCTAGAAAGATGTCAGATTCAATGGCGTTTGCTAGGTGCTGTGCTTTTCACTTACGGTTGCTTTAATCTAAATGATTCTGCCTGAAGAACACAAAGTTCTCCAAGTGTTATTTTTACTGTGGAGTGAATGAATTTTTATTTCAGACCTGCAAAACATATGCTTCAATTGAATTTTTCAGTGGCACAGTCTTTGTTCAGGGATTTGAGCCAGATCATTTTCATCAGACTGATTGTACTTATGACTGATTATTTGAGTCTATTCATGTTTCACTATTTGATACCATGCATGCTGATGTGATCTATAGGTGGGCAATTCTATGGCCATAGAAACCTGGGTCAACAGTCTAACAATAGCATACTTCTCTCTGGATGCATAGCTGAAGTATGTTGATTCACCACCACCAGCTGGTAGAAGCTCTTTGCATACCTAGGAAAGCACTCATGTATTCACAATAGCATAAAATACAGAATCAGCTTCAACATTTAAAAGCTGCATTTATTGTCAGCTAGTTAGTAGAAAAAAAGCCTAATATATCACAAGTTGACTAAAGTAAATTATAATATGACCTACTAGATGCTGATGATTCAATGACATTTCCCTTTAACTGGTGATGAGTTCTTCCTTACTAGTTTTATCAAGGTAATATAATGAGGAGGATGAATCCCTCTGACATAAGACTTTGTGAAGATAAGCAAAAAAAAAAAAAAAACCGTCTGAAATCTTATGAGCACATTTATTATTCTTTCCTCAATCAATTATATGTTTCAATTAATAAAAACACCCAAAAATATTGTGCTAGAGTTTACAATGTAGGATTCATTTCAGTAATCTGAATTCCAATAAAAATTAAAATTTGAACTCAGGAATTTTGAAATATTAAGAAACTTTATGTTCAGCGGTACCTGTGGGATGGCTGATGAATTGAAGATCTGTGAGGATATTTGTTTCCAATTATAGAATCTTAGTGGCTGGAATTATGCCAATTGAAACTAAGTTTAAGTAGTTACTTTGTATCACATCAAAATATGCATTTAGTATTTTTAGGAGTTATGAGGAAATTTGAACTTCTGGTTTACACTAAACTCAAAAAGAATTAATCTAAGATAATAATTTCGGTTTTACAAAACCATTTGACACACTGTAGTCAGTTCATTCCTAATAGTTAGCTTCTTTATCTATAAATCTCTTCATGACCAGTAGAGTCCCAACCTACACTAAGATTTTTTTGCTAACTTCAACCTGTCAAACCAGAACTCATTATCTTCCTCTCTAAGGAGCATTCACACCCTGAACTCCTTAGCCTGGTCAAAGCTGTCCAAGTCAGAAACCAGAATGTTGTCTCTGATATCTCCCTTGGATTCCTCTACCACCTACAATCTATCACAAAGTCCTATCCATTCTACTTCTTAAAGATACCTTGTTGGTCTACACATTTCTCTGGAAATCAATGCCTCCACTCTAGTTCACTGCTGCTGAATTTGGGTGAAAACCACTTCATGTATTTCCTTGCTTCTAGTATTTATTTTACCCACTTGATTTTCCATACAGCAACCAAAGGAACTTCTGCAAAATTCAGATATGCTACTATTCTATTTAAATCCCTTCACTGATTTCCCATTTTTTTCAGGACAGGGTCTGAAGTCATTGTAAAACGAAAGACCTCCATCCTAACGTTCTATCTTTCCTTTTCCTGCATATACTGTGAATGCAAACTTTGACCTCCAGGTTTTTGTCCAAACAATTCCATCTACACAGAACAGTATTGTCCTCCCCTAGCATAACTTCCACTGGTTCTTCAGGGCTCTCAGGTATTTGGTCTATTATTTTTCTAAGAATTCATTTGTAACTCTTCCTCAAGCCCCAAGTCTAGGTCATAATGTGTCCTTCAATTGTATATTCACAGCACTCTGTACATGTTGCTCCCAAGACACTTATCACTCTGTATAGTAATTATCTGTTTATCTGTCTGTCTTTGTCTATTTGATATAATCTCTCCAAGGAGAGAAACTTTATCTCCTTCTCTGTATAGCTCCAGGGCATAAACATATCTCATACATAATAGATGTTTAATCAACATTTTTGCAATGAATTAATGGCATGAAAATTGAATTGAAGCAATTTGCAGTATCTGATAATCTAAACTTCTTTAAAAGACACTGTTTACACGTAAAAGAGCAGAACTAGGAATAAATGGTGTCTACCTCTAACAGTTCACAATCTAAAGTTAGATTGATTGCTAGGCATCCCAAAATTTCGTACGTGATGACAATGACATCTATGAAAGAAAGATATATAAAATGAAGTTAAATATATCTAACCAACAGGTAGCATGAAGTTTAGAAGACCAATAAGAATATTATTAGATAATAACATCAGGGCAATCTGAGTTCATGTCTGGAGCTCTGTAATTTACTAGGCATGTGACCTTAAGCAAATTATTTAATCTCTCTTTTCATAAAACTATAATGGTTCCTACTTCATGAGTTATAGTTAGAATTAGCATCAGTAATATGTATGCAGTATTCTCAATGTCTATCAAAATTCCCAATAAACGGTATTTACATTATATTACTTTACTTTTAGCACTTAGCACATAATAGGTGTCCATTAAACCTTTGAATAAATGTTTAAGAAGAATGATTAAGACAAAGTGTTGACCAGGTGCGGTGGCTCACGCCTGTAATCCCAGCACTTTGGGAGGCTGAGACGGGCAAATGACCTGAGGTCGGGAGTTCGAGACCAGCCTGACCAACATGGAGAAACCCCATCTCTACAAAAAATACAAAATTAGCCGGACATGGTGG
Organism: Papio anubis; assembly: GCF_008728515.1. NCBI lineage: Eukaryota > Metazoa > Chordata > Mammalia > Primates > Cercopithecidae > Papio > Papio anubis. Next base: position 76,914,716 of record NC_044984.1, read on the forward strand.
TGCATGCTTGTAATCCTACCTACTCAGGAGGCTGAGGCAGGAGAATTGCTTGAACCTAGGAAGCAGAGGTTGCAGTGAGATTGCATGCTCCAGCCTGGGCTATAAGAGCAAAATTCTGTCTCAAAAAAAAAAAAAAAAATGTTGGCTTGCACAGAATGATAAAGTTGGTATAACATGACAAGATGGGGAGGAATCACATAATAATGTTCTTTATAGAGGGACAAGCCTCTAGTCTGGGCAATGTCTTCTGATGACTGAGAGTAAAGCATTTTTTCAGATATCCACATAAAATTACAAAAGTTATAAATGTTTACCATTAATATCAATGAGCATATTTGAAATTCTCATTTTAAAACATTTTCCAACAATTTTTCATAATTCAAAAAGTGTGAAAATCAGAGGAAATTTTAAATACAATATACTGCCTAAATAATTCTGGAGTTGAAGGAAAGGAAAACACCTGAGAGTCTAACCATATAATACAGAAACTTCTCATAAAAGAAATATACTCCTTTCTTAAAATATACTCAGCAAACACTCGGTACTTCCATTCAGTCCCAGACATTGCATGGATATTACGAACATAAAAATGTACACTAAACATTCTTCTTTGCAGCAACTAACAATTACATGTCAGAGATGCACAGATATGCTGAGAAGCAATGCCATGGTAATGAATTCCATGATACAGTTTTATACAGGTGAGCTGTGCTATAGCTGAAGTTTGTGTCCCTTCAAAATTCAATTATGTTGAAACATAATCTTCAATCTGTTGGTATTAAGAGGTAGAGCCATTAGCAGGTGATAAATTATGAGGGCTCTCATAAATAGGATTAGTGCCCTATAAAAGAGGCTTAAGAGAGCTTGTTCATCCCTTCAGTCATGTGGGGACACATAGAGGGCATCATCTTTGAGGAATGGATGTCAAATCCACGCATTTGCATTGATGCATTGATCTTGAACTTCCTAACCACTAAAACTGTAAGAAATAAATTTCTGTTATTTGTAAGCCACCCAACTTATGGTATTTTCGTTATAGCAGCCCAAATGGACAAAGACAAGTTGAGACAACCATAGGGAAGAGTTAGGAAAGACTTCCCTTAGCAGATTACTCCTTAGTGGAGTCATAATGTTGTACAATGTTGTGAATGCATCTGAAGTCAAGATACTGTAGGCAGAAGAAAGGTGAAAATAGTATAGTGTGTATGAGTGCTACAAACTGTATGATGTTGGTGAAATGGCAAGAGATGAGGCTAGAGAACAGGCAGAGGCTAAAGCCTGGAAACCCTGAAATGGCATGCTAGGAATCCCAGACTTTATTCTGAAAGCAATAGAGAGCAATGAAGTGTTTTTTGCATGGGAAGGATGCCAAGAACATATGTGCATCCTAGATAGAGCATGTATTTTCTATACTAAATATAGAAGAGGTTAGAAGTTCCTTCTCTCTGTTCCAATAGGAATTTATACCTAACGTTTATTCACCTTGTTAAAATGTTTTGCAACTATAATTGCATGTCTTTCTTTTGTTAGATAAGTGTTCCCAAAACTGAGTGTAGATGAGAATCACCTGGAGGAGCTGTTAAAACACAAATTTTTGGGTGCAATAGGAAGCCAGAGAATTTGCATTTCTAACAAGTTCTAGGCTGATGCTAATGATACTTGTCCTTGACCATCTTATAAGAACAACTGCTTTAGACTATGATTTTGTCTTAGTTTTCTTTGTTTCCCAACCATCTAGTTTAATGTCTGGTATTTAATAGGTACTCATTAACTATTTTCAAATAAAAAATAAAGGAATGAGAAAATTCCAAGTACAGGGGAAATAAATACATTAATCCAAATGATTCTTTCTCCTCTTAAACAGACATTACCCAAGATGATAAAAGTATATATGTTGGTAATATTGAGGAAAAAAAAAATAAAGAGGGACAATAATCATGGTAGAGAGCTCAGTGAGGATACTGAAGACTTCCATTTTCTTTCCATTGCTTATATAAATAGAATAGCTTTGCACACACCATTTTACTTCCCATAGTGCTTTATCTGTGCCTTAGTTGGATGATTAAGTGGCCATTAGCGATACTTCATTGAATGGGCCCTTTGAAAAATGTCTTAGAAATAACTTATTTGTATAAAGTCTATTAAATTTAACTTTAATATATATTCAATACTGCAAATGGAATAAAAGTTTCAAATGCACTACAGCAAGAATTCACTCCCATCATGCCTATAAATTATTTTCTACTTGATAAATTATCTTACAAAGAAACTCAACATTCATTGTGCACTGACAATGCTATGCTTCACATATAAATGCTTCACAGATTGCACTTCACATGGGTGGATTCTCTTCTATTTCAAAGGGTGAAGGACCCATGCTTGGAATTTCTTCTTCCAGGAAGGGTCATGTTTATGTCAAGGTATGTACCTTTACTTTCTCACATCATACAAAGTGTCTGAAGTTTCAAGAAGATATGACTGCTTCTTTGTTGCTATGTGTAGTTGGAATTTGTGACTTGGTTAAGGATAAAACCTGAATACCCTCTAGTATATTATAACTACCTAAAATCAATGCAGAGATACAGTGCCATCTCTGCGGCACTATTCACAATAGCAAAGACTTGGAATCAACCCAAATGTCCATCAGTGACAGACTGGATTAAGAAAATGTGGCACATATACACCATGGAATACTATGCAGCCATAAAAAAGGATGAGTTTGTGTCCTTTGTAGGGACATGGATGCAGCTGGAAACCATCATTCTTAGCAAACTATCACAAGAACAGAAAACCAAACACCACATGTTCTCACTCATAGGTGGGAACTGAACAATGAGATCACTTGGACTCGGGAAGGGGAACATCACACACCGGGGCCTATCATGGGGAGGGGGGAGGGGGGAGGGATTGCATTGGGAGTTATACCTGATGTAAATGACGAGTTGATGGGTGCTGACGAGTTGATGGGTGCAGCACAGCAACATGGCACAAGTATACATATGTAACAAACCTGCACATTATGCACATGTACCCTAGAACTTAAAGTATAATAGTAATAAAAAAATAAAATAAAATAAAAAAGAAAAAAGAAAAAAAAAAAAACATAGCAAAAATTTAAATATCCTATTAGTTATTTGTATAAATTTGCCTGTAACATTAGAACTCAGGAAAAAAAATTGCCTGAAATTTGATCTGCTCAATATGTACCCATCCTAGTAACAGAAAGTCCAACTCAGTTTGTGTCCAAAAGATGCTTCCTGTTTCCTCAAGATTATTAAAGAACACAGGAGCTTGTAAAACACAGAAAAAGGGAAGACTTTCAGTCTTTAGTCCATCCTATGGTTTGAATGATTATGTCTCCCTCCAAAATTCATATTCAAACTTTATTTCCAATGCAATAATATTAAGAAGTGGGGCTGTTAGGAGGTGGTTAGACCATGAGGGTTTTTTGCTTGTGAATAGGATTGAGGCCTTCATAAAAGAGGCCTCACATTCCACTTAAGAACTGGGACAAGACAAGGATATCCACTCTTACCATTCCTATTCAGTATAGTACTGGAAGTGCTAGCCAGAGGAATTAGGCAAGAAAAAGAAATAAAAGGCATTCAAATAGGAGAAGGAGAAGTCAAACTATCTCTCTTCACTGACTATATGATTCTATACTGAAAAACCCTAATCACTCTGACAAAAGACTATTAGAACTGAAATAATTTTAGCAAGATTTCAGCATACAAAATAAATTTACAAAAATCACTAGCATTTCTATACATCAATAACATTCATGTTGAGAGCAAAATCAAGAATGCAATCCCATTTACAATAGCCATACAAAAAAAAAAAAAACCCCGCAAATATGTCTAACCAAGGAGCTGAATGATCTCTACAAGCAGAACTATAAAACATTGCTAAAAGAAATCATAGATAACACAAACAAATGGAAAAAACATTCTATGCTCACGCATTGGAAGAATCAATATTGTTAAAATGGACAAACTGCCCAAAGCAATCCTACTCCTATTAAACTACCAATGTCATTTTTCACAGAATTATAAAAAATTATTCTAAAATTCAGCCAGGTGTGGTGGCTCATGTCTGTAATCCCAGCACTTCGGGAGGCCAAGGCAGGTGGATCATAAGGTCAGGAGATGGAGACCATCCTGGCCAACATGGTGAAATCCTGTCTTTACTAAAAATACAAAAATTAGCTGGGCGTGGTGGCATGCACCTGTAGTCCTACAGTAGTAGGGAGGCTGAGGCAGGAGAATCGCTTGAACCTAGGAGGCGGAGGTTGCAGCGAGTCAAGATCACACACTGCACTCCAACGTGGTGACAGAGCAAGACTCCATCTCAAAAAAAATAAAATTCTAAAATTCATATGGAGCCAAAAAAGAACCAAACAGCAAAGCAATCCTAAGCAAAAAGAACACAGCCAGAAGAATCACATTACTTGGCTTCAAACTCTAAAGTTACAGTAACCAAAACACAGCATGGTACTAGTACAAAAACAGACACGCACACCAGTGGAACAGAACAGAGAACACAGAAATAAAGCCACACACTCACAACCATCTGATCTTCAACAACGTCAACAAAAATAATTCAGTAAATGGTGCTGGGACAGCTGGCGAGCCATATGCAAAAGAATGAAACTGTACTCCTACCTTTCACCATATACGAAATAAACTCGAGATGGATTAAAGATTTAAATGTAAGACCTCAAACTATAAGAATCTGAAAAGAAAACCTAGGAGACAGCATTCTGGACATAAACCTTGGGAAATAAACAGCTTACAGAATGGCAGAAAATATTCACAAAATATGCATCCAACAGAGGTCTAATATCTAGAATCTATGAGGAACTTAAACAATTGAAAAGGCAAAAAAATAAATCCCATCTAAAAAATGGGCAAAAGACATGAACAGACACTTCTCAAAAGAAGACATGCAAGTGGTCAACAAACATGAAAAAGTGTTTCACATCAGAAATCACCAGAGAAATGCAAGTCAAAACCACAATGAGATACCATTTCACACTAGTCAAAGTGACTATTATTAAAAAGTCAAAAAACAACGGATGTTGATGAGGCTGAAGAGAAAAGGGAACATTTATATGCTGTTGGTGGGAATGTAAATTAGTTCAGCTACTGTGGAAGGCGGTTTGGAGATATCTTAAATAATTTAAAACAGAAATACCATTCAATGAAGCAATCCCATTACTGGGTATGTATCCAAAAGAAAACAAATCATTCTACCAAAAAGACATATGCACTCACATGTTCATCACAACACTATTCACAATAGCAAAGACATGGAATCAACCTAGGTGCCCATCCATGGTGGACTGAATAAAGAAAATACGGCATATATACACTGTAGAATTCCATTCTGCTATTTTTTAAAAGTGAAATCACGTCCTTTGTTGCAACATGGATGCAGCTGGATGCAATTATCCTGATCAAATTAACACACAAACAGAAAACCAAATACTGCATGTTATTACTTATAAGTGGAGGCTAAACATTAGGTACTCATGGCCATAAAGATGGCAGCAATAGACATCAGGAACTGCCAGAGGAGGCAGGAAGGGAGGGGAAAACTAACTCTGGGTACTATGCTCAGTGTCTGGGTGACAGAATCATTCATACCCCAAACTTCAGCATCATGCAATATACCCAGGCAATAAAAGTGCACATGTACTCCGTGAATCTAAAATAAAAGTTGAAAATAATGAGTAAAATAAAATAAAAGAGGCTCCACACAGCCTTCAGCACTTTTGCCCTTTTACCTTCTGCCACATGAGGACACGGCATTCAAGGTGCCATCTTGGAAGCAGAGACCTGGCTGTCAGGCACCAGACCTGCTGGCACCTTGATCTTGGGCTTCCCAACCTCCGGAACTGTGAGAAATAAATTTCCATTATTTATAAATTACCCAATCTCAAGTATTTGTTACAGCAGCACAAATAAAACTAAGACAGTCCATAATGTGTATCATTGAAATGCTTATTTCCCAAGTCACTCAAGAGGAGTGAAAAACCATCTCCCCCTAAAGCATCCAAATATGCCAAGCACAATCACAGACCCTGAGCATCTGTGGCACTGTCCCTCCATTTCCTTTCTGAGGTTCTAGTACTGCCATTACCGAACTGCCCCCAACTACATCCCTCAAGTCCAAGGGAATACATTCTACCTCCTTGAATTGTATTACTCACTTCTTCCCCTGCTTGAATCACCAGCTTTAATCCAACTCTCTACCTAATAACTCCAGGTTATTTCTTTGATGGGCCTAACTCTCTGTAACAAAGCTTAATTGGTCATCTAGTTAGTTTTCCTTTCTCAACCAAGACTTTCAACACATCTACATCAAACTTACTTCAACCTGGATTAGTGCAATGGTCTCCTAATAGCTTTCCTTACTGCCTCTTTCCTTTCAATGATTCTTTCACATTTTCTAGGTAATCTTCTGGAAACATGTAACCGATTATTTTAGAACACAGTAAGCAAACTATGACAAGGTGCACAGGCCAAATCTGACCCATTTCCTCTTTTTTTAAACCACTCTCCAACCCAGAATTGTTTTTACATTTTCAATGATTGCAAAAATCAAAAAAGAGTATTTCCCGAGATGTGAAAAATATGAAATTCAAATTTCAGTATCCATAAATACAGTTTTATTGGAATACGGCCATACTAATTTATTTATATATCATCTATGGCTGTTTTTGTACTACAATGGCAGAGTTGAGTAGCAGAGACCATATGGTCTGCAAAACCTAATATATTTACTATCTGGTCTTCTACAAAAAGAGTGTGCCAACTCTTATCTTAGAGCACTATTGGAAAAATATCAATGAACCACAATAGATAGTTTGAAGTTGAGATCTTTCCCATGAAGTGACCTTATTATTACTATATATTTTTAAATCTACTAAACTATTATTAAGCTACTTTAATAATAGGGTTTAACAATCCTATCAGATTAAACAATCTTATTATGAACATTTATTTATTCATCCCTACCTTTACCTTTCCCCTGTCTTTCACACATCCTCAATACCCAATTCTCTGGTCACTAGTCCTTACCACTTCCAAAAATTATTCATTTTTTTCCTCTTTCGACATTTATTTTAGATTCAGCTCCAAATTCAGGTAAAAATTTTTAAATTTTTACCACTGCTGTTTATTTTTATTCTCCCACTTGTCTGTCCTATTTTCATTTATCTTTAAGATGCAATATTTGTTTTCATCACCTAAGGTCCATTCCTTCCTCATTTGACATTAGGATCCCAATTTTGGTTTGTCCATTTACACATATTTGGCATGGGTGCTAACTCCCCCACCTGTAGGCTCCAAGACTAGAGTGCCTGCTATAGGCTAATTCAATCTGTGCATTGTATCCCCTTAGTCATAGTGATTGCTTCATGTATGATTACATCCAAGCCAGGTAAATCAGAACCAATAAGGTTCAATTCCAGAACTTTTGTCCTTCCTTGACATTACTTTCTCTCAATCTCTCACCTGGAGGATAAAGTAGAACCAAATGTAAATATGAAATCTCTAGGGGAGGCCGGGCGTGATGGCTCACGCCTGTAATCCCAGCAGGTAGGTGGATGGCCTGAGGTCAGGAGTTCAAGACCAACTTGACCATCATGGTTAAAACTCTGTTTCTCCTAAAAATACAAAAATTAGCCAGGCATGGGGGCAGGTACCTGTAATCCCAGCTACTCAGAGGGTTGAGGCAGGAGAATCACTTGAACCCAGGAGGCAGAGATTGCAGCCTGGGCAACAGACTGAGATTCCATCTTAAAAAAAAAAAAAAAAAAAGAAAGAAAGAAAGAAAAGGAAAAAAATTGCTAGGGGTTGGACTTAGGTGACTTTCTAGTGACACTGAGTTCCAACTCAAGTCATGCCTGAAACTGGATGGCCGCTAGAACATCCCAATTATTTCAGTTAAGATCTCAATATCATCACTTTTTGCTCGAACTGGTTTGGGTCAAGTATTCCACTACTTGCAACCAAAAGAATCCTAACTGATACCATATCTCGTTTTTCTCTAAGACTCATTACTGTACCCCTGGTACATGCCTCTCTTCTAGCACATAGGATGCACTCAATTTTTTGTTGTTGTTGTTGTTGTTGTTGTTTTGTTTTGTTTTTCTGCACCTGTGGTATCATGTGGAGAGCTTCTCCCAGGTACTTGCTGCCACTTTTTAAAATTGTATTTTATTTTTTAACTTTGTTTAAATCATATTTTAAGTTCTAGGGTACATGTTCACAATGTGCAGGTTTGTTACATATGTATACATGTGCCATGTTGGTGTGCTGCACCTGTTAACTCATCATTTACATTAGGTATATCACCTAATGCTATCCCTCCCACCCACTCCCCCAACCCCATGACATGCCCCAGTGTGCGATGTTCCCCACCCTGTGTCCAAGTGTTCTCACTGTTCGATTCCCACCTATGAGTGAGAACATGCAGTGTTTGGTTTTCTGTCCTTGCAATAGTTTGCTCAGAATGATGGTTTCCAGCTTCATCCATGTCCCTACGAAGGACAAGAACTCATCCTTTTTTATGACTGCATAGTATTCCATGGTGTATATGTGCCACATTTTCTTAATCCAATCTATGATTGATGGACATTTGGGTTGGTTCCAAGTCTTTGCTGTTGTGAATAGTGCCACAATAAACATACGTGAACATGTGTCTTTACGGTAGCATGATTTATAATCCTTTGGGTGTATACCCAGTAATGGGATGGCTGGGTCAAATGGTATTTCTAGTTCTAGATCCTTGAGGAATCGCCACACTGTCTTCCACAATGGTTGAACTAGTTTAGAGTCCCACCAACCGTATAAAAGTGTTCCTATTTCTCCATATCCTCTCCAGCACCTTTTGTTTCCTGACTTTTTAATGATCGCCATTCTAACTGGTGTGAGATAGTATCTCACTGTGGTTTTGATTTGCATTTCTCTTATGGCCAATGATGATGAGCATTTTTTCACGTGTCTGTTGGCTGCATCAGTGTCTTCTTTTGAGAAGTGTCTGTTCATATCCTTTGCCCACTTTTTGATGGGGTTGTTTGATTTTTTCTTATCAATTTTTTTGAGTCCTTTGTAGATTCTGGATATTAGCCCTTTGTCAGATGGGTAGATTGTAAAAATTTTCTCCCATTCTGTAGGTTGCCTGTTCACTCTGATGATAGTTTCTTTTGCTGTGCAGAATGTTTTGAAGTTAATTAATTTTGTCTTCTTATGTTTCTTACCAGCTTAGATGTCAGATATAAATGTCCCATCTCTTAAAGTGACTTTCCCACAGTACCTTCACTTCACCATGTTTTCCATTTCTGTGTTTTTGCCTTTGGGTTTGCCTTTGTGTTTTTGCCTGGCTTTGGGTGGCTGACCATCTCCTGAATGCTTCCTTTCCTTGAACTTGATCTGTGATTAGTTCACCCTTAGTGATAGTCACACAAGGCTCTAGATGCTTTCTCTTTCAAAATTTCATGTCTAGTGTCAATGTTATATTCCTATTAAAGCTATAAGATCCCTAATGAAAGAGGATGGACTTTGAAGTTAAGCAGCCCTAGATTAGAATCTTAGACTACAGCATAACACTCATTAGGCCTTAGCTAATCACAACTTCTCCTTCTAAATTGAAGGAGACTGTGTCTATCTCAAGATGTAACAGTGAAGGGAATATTGGCACAGATATTAGCATAATCATTGGTACATAGAAAGAACTCAATATATAGTTTTATTATTGTGGTAAGAAATAAGCATTTTGCTTCATGTCTTAGATGCAAAAGGATTTTTGCATTTGAAATGCATTATTATGCATTTCAAATTTTGCAAAGAACTGGTTTTTTTCTTAGAGAAGTGGGTGTTTTTAATTATTAAGAATGATTTTGAAAAGTAAAGTCTGATTCATTTCAGTTTCAGTGTATGCACTCACTCTGGGTCATTTTGACATTGAGGCTGATTAATGTGCTTATACGTGTAAATTAATATTTCAGGCTCTTGTGTGATATTGAAAGCTCTCAGATTCAAATGAGTTTCTACAAATATAAATAATATCATAAATTGAACCTCAAATTATACAGATCTACATATGATTGATGTCTTATGAAAATATCTAGAAAAGTTCATGGCATTGGATACATTTCATGACATGGGGTCCTCTTTTTCTTGCCTCTCACTCCATACTTTCTTCTTTCTTCTTTTCTACAAACAATCTCAGGAAGCAGGCCTGGCAAATGTGTGATGCAGAAATATTAGTTAAATCCCTTGGAAATGTAAAACATTTCCAGTAGTATTACTAAAACTTAAGAAATACTCTGCAGACTGGATCCAGCAAAAATTGAGCCTCAAAAATAATTCCCTGGAAATAAGGTTACCGTTACTTCTGATCTGGAGCACCTGTTCCACTGCTACATTTATAGAAGACCAAACCAGCCATCCCACCCCACCTTTTCTTACCAGCCACCACAGCAGAGATGAAGTTATGAATCTTCTCCTTATGCCCATATCCAGCTGGATGTAACTATATGTAATATACAAATATTCCAAAACTAAAGGTTTCTATAGAAACTGTATTTTAAAGGAGACCACTTAAACATTTGCCTTTGAGGGTAATAAATCTTACCAAATCGCTTGACCAACTTGCATTAAAACCATATTTGGGCTGGGCGCGGTGGCACACGCCTGTAATCCCAGCACTTTGGGAGGCCGAGATGGGCGGATCATGAGATCAGGAGATCGAGACCATCCTGGCTAACATGGTGAAACCCCATCTCTACTAAAAATACAAAAATTAGCCGGGCGCTGTGGCGGGCGCCTGTAGTCCCAGCTACACGGGAGGCTGAGACAGGAGAATGGCGTGAACCCGGGAGGTGGAGCTTGCACTCCAGCCTGGGCGACAGAGCGAGACTCTGTCTCAAAAAAAAAAAAAAAAAAAAAAAAAATTGTTTTGTTTCTATGTATTATTCTTGCAATCTCTAATACTTGAAATGAAATATAGATTCCTACTAAAGACTGTAGGAAAGGGCATATCCTGGTAACAAGACAGAGAACTGTTTGGGGGCAATGACGGTAGGGACTGGATCAAGTGCAGGAATACATTATTTATCATAAAGGGATCACTATCCCATTCACAAGGCTTCCTTCTGAACCAGGAACTAGCAAAAAGCAGACTGTAGAAAAGAGTGAAAATAGTTTAGTATTCAAGTAATCAATAGCCACCCTCAAGTACAGAAATGCCAAACCTGACCAAAGTCAAAGTTAAATGCTATTTTCCATGAAACTTGCTGTGAAAATGATTTAGAAAATTGTGCAAATTATAGTTTGTACCCCTCATTTATCTGCACTGCTATTTATATACCATTCTAACACCAAATTATATTCCATCTTACATCAACTCATTGATGTTTAGACTCTCAAATAAGTGCTGGCTTCAAAAACCACAAGGTTTAGCTTTGATCGTAAAAGAGCTGAGCTGTCACAGAATGCTCTGGGTATGATTCATTCCTGAAATTCCCTGTGATTTATTTGCTCTTACTTTATCCCAGTGACTGAATATCCTCTTCCTACTGGAGATACAAATGAAGTAGATATGATTTTTCTTTTTCATGATAACTATAATTATTATTCTCTACCGGTAGCTTCAATCTCAAAATAATTGTATCCAGGTAATTGAGAATTGGAAAAGAATAAAGGAAATAAGAAGCTTTCAAAAGAAAAATAGACTTAAAAGTCCCAGAATGTTTCTGGTTCTCTGTTTTCACTTTGGATCCAATACAGAAATAAGATTCAGAATCCTATAAATGTTAGAACCCGGAAAATATTCATGGGCTTTGACCTTAAATCCTTTGGCCTATTTCAAAAATAAATTTATACTCAATTTCAGAAAGGATCAGTCTGAGCTTGTTTTAAAAACAATCCCTGGAAAACTAAACATGAACTGGCACTTCAGGCAAGGTATATTATTGACATACACACCTGTGTTTACTTCTCTGTCCATGCTCTTTCCCCCATATACTTTTTTTCCAAGCCAGATCTTTGTGCCAGCTCGCCAGAGAGGAGGTTTGTGTTAGAGAACAAAAAAACAAAAGTTGCTTACAGACAAACTGCTTTCTGGCCTGTGGTTTTCTGGGGGAAAATATATTGAAGGAAGACAGAGGTGGAGAGTGCTTTTGGTATACAGTGAGGAGAAGGAAAGAGAGTAAAGAGGGACAGAGAAAGTAAGAGCCAGTGTCAGGGATGACTGCAGTTAACAAGACCTAAAAGGGAAAGGGCTACAGGGCAGACTTGGACAAGCTGTTCCTTGGGCCTGTGACACAAAGCATCAGCAAACTCATCAGTGCTCCAACTTAGCATTGAAGCCACAGAGTCGCAGAGCGGCCTGCCTCCAAAGCTCCGTGTGAGCCTGCATGGTGACGTCCAATTCATTGAGTGTCCCTAGTACCTGGAAAAATGCCTGCCCATTATTAAGTTCTCAATATTTGTTGAATGGATGAGTATAATCAGTGGAGAACGTGACAAACTGAAGCAGATTCTTTCATTTTGGGGATATTATATACATTTATTTAAGTTTTGTGGATCCCAAGAAAGAGAAGCTCTCCTCCACCTCAACCCTAAAATTAATAGTGATTTGCACTCCTGACCATTCTGGCAGGACAGAGTTTCAGAGTGAAATTTAATTCGATTTTTTTCACACTGAAAGTTTTGTAGTAAAATGCTTACTCATACAATGTATCCATGGAATACTCATGTCTATCCAGTATCCAGGAAAAAGTGATAGAAGGAAGGGTTCTCTGCAAGAAAGTCCCCAGAGACCCTTAACCTCCCTGGTAGTGGCAGCTCCAGAATTTTTATTGAGTCTGAGGGTTGTCCATCTAACTGGAGGAAGAGGTGAGATGGAATGTAAAGCTGCATTTGTATAGAATTTCTTATAAGACTGAGAAAACATCTATTATGCATATAAAAATATAGAAAAGGGTTTGATGGACATGGGGAAGGGAGGTAAAATCCTCTCATGCCACCCTTTGTGCCGTCAGTGTTCCATTCTACATCAGGGAAGAGAGCACAAATATCCTCAAACACAATCATAACCACAGTCATACATACTCATGCATGTACAATGGAGTATAAACACTTTTATCCTGAATTTCTCATATTCTGTTATTTTAATGAAGCCCTGCTGAATTGGACTAATTAAGATTAAAACAATGTAAATTAGTTAATAGCTACTTTGAAGATATTTCCCAGGCTCCATCCATGGGTGGGTAAGAATAAAAACGGAGTCCCCAAAATAGCTATGAATGACCACTTCTCAAGTATTTAAAATGTTTCGTTCAATTGAGTATATTACAAAATTTATCTCCACCACTTATGAAATATTTTTATTGATAGGTGGCTCAAGTCATCATCTTAATAACCACAAACTCTTAACCTGGAATAAGTAAATGAATTTTCACTGTGCACTACAATGTACAGAATAGCAAATGAAGGACTGAGAGTCAGCAAGATCTTGAACCAAATATGACAATTTCGACTTTTACTGTGATGTCAAATTCCTCAAATATCTATTGGAAAGTGTGTTTTTACATGGTTCATTCAAAATCCACACATTACCACGCACATTCTATTTAACTGAAAAACCCGAAAACTGAAAGAATTTATTTTGTGCTATGCTCTTAGGTAATCTTTATTAAATTCAGGATCTCAGCATAAAATAGGTAGGGTAGCACCAGGTAGAGAAAGCTAAGGTTGCTGCACCACTGTCTCATAACCCTGGCTGATCTGTGGCTCTCTCTGTCATATTAGGTAATAATTGTGGGATGACAACTCATTGACATACATGTGTGCAAGCAATAAATAGGTATATTACATATGCTTGGGTTCCAAGGATGGAGAAAAAACAAAGCTAGGGTATGAAACTGATGTTTTCAAATAGCAATAACAAGACTTTAAAGGGGACATGCAATGGTATCTGCTTAAAACATATAGCTAAGTTCAGACATTCTCTAGTAGATCATACATACTTTTATATAATATTTTGTTTCATAAAAGGACATCTAAAACTCTTTATAAATAGGAAGAAAAAGATAGAAAAAAAGTGGCACTTGCAGCCCTACCAATCTAAATACAAAGTTAATATTTTGATGAATTTTCTTTGTATTTATATTCACAGTGTTTTTGATATGTTTGTACTTTATATATAATCACATTTTGTTTTTTTCATTTTCCACAATATTATAATCATTTTCGGTATTATTTATGCTTTTCATCGCAGTTTTAATGGCTGAATAATATTCCATTTATTTGGTGTACTTTATACAACTATTCTCCTACAGTCATTCATAAAGATTGTTTATAATCTTTCACTATCAAATAAAACTGAGATGGAGAGCTTTGTGCATACATTTTTTTCCATTTTTAGGAATATTTCTTTAGAATTAATGACCAATAATAAAATTATTGATCTAAAGGGAATGGCCATTTGAAAACTCGAGTCATACAAGGAAACTAATTTAGAAACAGTATAACCCAGGTTATATTGGGTTCTATGACCCATGTTATATTGAAATTAGTTCTGAAATCAATTCCAGCTATGTGACATGGGCAAATTACTTAACCACTCTAAGAAAGGTTTCCCCCAAGGACTGGGAGGATTACGTGCAATAACATTTATAAATCTACTTAAAGACCACTATATGATAACCACTCAAGAAATAAAAGTTGTTATGTTACACTTATAGTATTGTTTGGGAGGTCCTTTTTCACCTGGAACTAGGTATTATAATTCAAAAAAATTCTAATTTATTACATGATAGTAGTATGTCATTGAATTATCTTAAATATTTACTTTACAATTGTCTATTACCTGTTTGTTTTTCTGAATATCATCTACTCATGTAAATTTATTCTAATCATTTTATCAATTTTAATATTTTTAGACTTAAAAAATAACACTTTTCCTCTGTCACATTTGTCAAAAATATTTTTTTATTTTGGCTTTCATTTTAGTTTTAGTTTTTAACACACAGTCTATTAAGTTATTTTATTATTCCATTATTGTTTTCTTTGTTTTTTAATTTGCTTGTAACTTAGAAAAGCTTTCTACTTCACTTAAAGATTTGATATATATTCAATTGTTTGATTATTTTTTTAGTGTAACATTTAAAAAAATCAATTACTGTTAATTAATCTGGAATTTACGTTGGTATGTATCATGGGGTGATTTAAAACATTTTATCAAAAATATGTGTAAAATATTAATTGAAATACTGTTGTTCTTGTTTATTTATGGGACCTATTTCAGTGTATATTTATTTCTTATATACTAGTTTGTTAAACTAGGGGGTCCCAAAACCCCAGGCCACGAACTGGTATGGGTCTACGGCCTGTTAGGAACCAGGCCACACAGCACGGGGTGAGCTCTGGGAAAGTGAAAGAAGCTTCATCTGTATTTAAAACCACTCCCCATCACTTGCATGTGCTGAGATCTGCCTCTGTCAGGTCAGCGGTGGCGTTAGGTTCTCATAGGAGCATGAACCCTACTGTAAACTGCATATGCAAAGGATCTAGGTTACATGCTCCTTATGATAATCTAATGTCTGATGATCTGTCACTGTCTCTCATCACCCCCACATGGGACAATCTAGTTGCAGGAAAACAAGCTCAGGGCTTCCACTGATTCTACATTATGGTGAATTGTATAATTATTTCATTATATATCACAATGTAATAATAATAGAAATGAAGTGCACAGTAAATGTAATCATCATGAAACCATTCCCTGCTCCCTATTTCATAGAAAAATTATCTTCCACAAAAGTGGTCTCTGGTGCCAAAAAGGTTGGGACTGCTGCTTTATACTGTCTCTTCTCATATCAGCATTATTTTGTTTTACTTCTTTTGGTTTTTAATGTACTCTACTGTCTGTTGAATTTAGATACCATGATTGTTAGTTCTTTTTTTCTTCATTTTTTAGCTATGTCCTCCCCACTTATTTTCCATGTCAACTTTATAAAACATTTAACAACTAGAAATGTAAATCCTTGGAACAGTAAATGGATTTGTATTACCTTATATAATTATTCTGAAAAAAAACAGATATCTTTATATCATTCAGTCTTTGCCTTTCAGTTTATGATGTCTTCACATTTATTCAAGTAATTAGCACTCCATAAACCTTATAGAGTTCTTTAAGTCATATATGTTTCATATTAAGATAATTTCTTCTTTCCCTTTCCAGCTCCCCTCTTTATTGTATTAACAGTAAATTAAATTTTGTCCTATTTTTGTTGTCTGCATTTTAGTTTTCTGTTTTGTAAAATGCAAAGGGAAGAATGCAAAGCTCTTGGATAAGAGCTTAATAAATCTCAGGACATAATAGGAGTTCACTAAAAACTGTTAAATCAATAGTTAAATGAAAAGTAAATTCCTATTGAGTTTTAATTGTTTGAATGAGAACAGAAAGGGAGGAACAGCATATTATATAATTCCATTATTTCCATCTTGACTCCATCCCAACCTTACCTCTGTTGCCTAACGTAACCCTATCCCATCTTTGTACTCTCTTCTACTTTCTGTCTTCACTTTGGATTTTAGATCTATCAAAGAGGACCCTTCCAGTATCCACACGCTCAGAAATTATGTAGAATGAGCATTGTCCATACCCTTGAAAATGAGCCAGATTATATCTTTTCCCTTTCCTCCTACTTGAAATTGAAATTCCATTACTTTCTCACTCAGGAAGAAGGCACAGCTTTCCACTAATGGTTCTGTGCTCTGCAAGCTAAAATATCAAAGGTTACTTTGATCCAGGCTACATTTCTTTCAACTGAGACATTAGACAGGTGATTTGAGCTATTATTCTTAGTCCATTACAAATGTTTCATCACAGTTGTAGCTTTCTCCCTTCTTACATTGTTAAAGTACAGCTCAGAGTCCACAGCTTTATAAGAGTCACGTATATCATAATAAGCTCTTGTATGAAAAATGTGCCATTACCTCTACTATTACCTTATCACTTCTAGAAAATTCTTGTTTAGGAATTGGGCAACCTTTCAAGATGAATTTCCTTATTATATTATAGCTAGAAAATGTAATCAGTTAGCAGAGGCCTGGTGTCATTCGACCATTAAAATGTGATGCCTGAGGCTTTTAGCTTTGCTCATTGTCATCTTTTGATTTCTTTGTTAATATAGTTTGCCATTCAGGCTACTTTGCTAATTACTGCAGACCATATTCCACTCCTACAAGATGAGTAAATATGCAATGCTTCACAGTGAAATGAAAAAAAAAAAAAAAAAGAGCAAATTTGACCTTTCAACATTAGGAGAAAATTGGAAAAGATGACACGATAGGTCAATTCCAGCACAGGGACTGTACAGAGTGACAGGTACTGCACACCTGTCCCTTTGTATAGGCTTGTATTTCTAAGAATCAACTATCAGAGAATCCTAGGGTGCTTTGAATAACGTGCAGTCGGTACCTGCAACACTGACCTCCTGAATGAATCTCTAGGGCTGAATTTTGCCACTCTGCATTTAAAACAAACAAACAAACAAAAAAACTCTCAAGTGATTCTTGTGAACATAACAATGGAAGAACCACAGGTGAATATTATAACCTTACAGGTTCTTTTTACAATCTTTGTTAAAGATCTTTGTTTTATCTACACTTTTTGATCAAAAATGTTTGAAGATCACAAACTTATTTTTAGGCTCAATTTATTGTTAACTCATTGATGATTTTCCTAACCTAGAAGGCAAATATTTATGCCATTCTACTTTTATTACAATTAATGGAATTTATTCACAAGCCTAACAAACAAATATTTAAAATATCATCAAATGCTAAGAGAAGAAAAATGCAATGTATTCCTTCTGTAACATACTCTCATGTCATGTGACCTCAACTGGGCTCTCACAATAGCTCAGCAATCTATTCATTTGTTTGAAAGATGATCTAGCTTATTCTCCACAACTGTTTCTGTAAACTGTTCCTTATGTCTCTGAGCATCTGTTTCCTGCTCCTATGTATCTGTGAAGATGATGACTTTATAACATTAGTGCCTCCAACTTCTCGCTACCTCAATATTCTCTATATCATTGCATCTCTGTACCGTATGTGCATGAAAAAAAGTGTCTTTCTTCTTTTCTAAGGGTGACAAGCCAAAATATCAAAACTTTGAGTCTTTTCTGACTTTTAAGAGAAGAATATGTGGGTTCCAGGAAGAATGATTCCCACTGCCCATAGGTAGATGGAGACAAGAGAGAGATGATAGGGAGTCCTAAGAATACTTGTAGGGTTGAAAGGTTGAAATGTCAAAGGAGTTCAGGCAAAGGGACAGGTGTGGATGAAAGGATTCCTAGAGACAAAGATGAATCACAAGATCCAGTAGGTTAAGATTTGAAAGATTGAGAAAGACACCAAAGCCTGAAGCCATGGCATGAGAACAAAGCTGCAGTAGCTGAATTTGTAGACAAATGGAAAGAAATAGAAAATCAAGGATGTAAATAAATGTCAGTCAGAGAGCTACAGGAATCAAAGATTCTCAGTATAAATTTTGCTGAAAACTTTTTTATTGTTGTTGTTATTGTCACCAAGAAGTTGTAGCTTCACTGTTTTTGGAAGAGTTACTTACATCTTACAACATCTTTCTATCTACACCTTTGATCTCATCTTCTCCTGTCATTTCCAGGATACTACATCATAAATATTTGCAAAATGTGAAGAGGATATTTATATAGGGGATATCTTCCTTTTGCCTTTTTTTTGGTACTGCATCCTAACTTTCTCTTGTACAATCTCTGACCCTGTCAATGTGGTTTGAACAAAACTGATCTCCATTCCTGGCTCCCAGGATGAGATTGTAACTTGAGGCTGGCCAAAGTGCCTTATCACTCCGATCTAGTGATTGGTTTGAAAATGGTGCATTACTCCATTTGTGACAGTCAAAAAATCACAAGCTTCTGCACCAGGACTCTTTGAAGTCAATATAGACAAAGTAAAGTTGAAATACGGAGAGACAGAAACAAGATACAATGACAATATTTGAGCCCTACACCTAATTCTGTCTGAAACCTAGCCCCAACTTTTCTGTTACATGAGTTAATAAATTCCCTCCTTTGTTTCAGTAAGTTTTTGGTGGGTTCATTTAAGTTGCAATAGAACATAATCTGACTAATGAAAATTAAAATATGGTATAATCCCAATAAATAATCACATGGCTACAGGGGATATATAGAGTCAAATCCCTTATGATAATATTGTGATTCTCTGATTAAATTATTCTGGATTATGTAACGATCAAACCTCTGTCATTCAACCTGCACTTTTTTGGCTTAGAATGCTTTTTCCTTCCTCTGAATGATATGTAGACTTTGCATAATTCTAATTTTGATGCCATGCCATTCATGAGAGACAAACCTAACCTATATATGGTTGTTTTATAAACATTTTGTTGATGCTCAATGTCTCTTACTGGAATTATTCTTCTCTCATTCTTTGTCCAGTTTATATGGGCAGTGTTGACCATACCCCAAACTCCAGGTTTGTGGGGTACATGACACAGACTAGGCCAACTGGAGATTACTCTGGGACTTGTGCCAGAGTTTTTTTGAAAAAGTGTCATTCCATTCTCTGGGATTCCTAACTGTAAGTATATGCAAGTATAAAGTTGCCAGTGGATATTTTGGGGATGCTAAAAGCCTATATGAGATTGAGGTCATTATGGAAGAAAGCAAAACTGAAAGATGGAGGAAAGGGAGTAGTTTTATGGAGAAATCCTTAAACATGGATCCACTAAAGCCATCCTCATATCTTAGATTCTCCAGCCACATGAACCAACAAATTTACTTTCTTTGCCTTAAACTAGCTTGAGTTGTTTTTGTTTTTATTTTTGTTTTTGTTTTTGAGATGGAGTCTCACTCTGTTAATAGGCTGGAGTGCAGTGATGACACCTCAGCTCACTGCAACCTCCGCCTCCTGGGTTCAAGCAATTGTCGTGCCTCAGTCTCCTGAGTAGCTGGGATTAGAGGCACATGCCACCACACCCAGCTAATTTTTGTATTTTTAGTAGAGACGGGGTTTCACCATGTTGGCCAGGATGGTTTCGATCTCCTAACCTTTTGATCCACCTGCCTCGGCCTCCCAAAGTGCTGGGATTACAGGCCTGAGCCACCGCACCCAGCCTGAGTTGGGTTTTTGCTACATGGAACCAAAATCTTGACTAACTATACGTTGGCATGAAGATGTTGGTACTTATGGGTTAGTGTCAGCTGTCACGCGTTCTGAAATCCTGTCTCTCAAAATTAGCTGAGGAGATGTTAGTGACTGGCTGACTTCTCTGAAAATACCCTTGGTTGTCATGGTGATGGGGAGCAGATACTGAGAAGATTCTGAAATACATTCATATAAAATCTGAGCTATGGGGGAAATGTATTTAACTCAGCTGTGGGAATGCTGCATTCATAGAAACCACTAAGATTCATGGAGATACACTAGTCTCCGATTGTTCATGTTGTTCAAGTAATCTAAAGCAACAGTGTTATTTAAAGGAGGTGATAGACAAATTGGAACTTATGTCTCTGCTAATACTCAGTGATTGGTGACCAGTTTGGATACCCTCTCCACCTTAAAGCTGAGACCAGTATATCTCAGAGATCATATACATATTCTTTGTGGTTTTCCCCCACCTTTGTAACATGAAAAGACATAATACATAAGTGATGAGACTTGGCTTTTCGTAAGATTTCTCTCACATGGCAATCTATAGAACTCTTATTTAGAAGCTCAAAAGATGGATAATGGAGCAAGATGACTGAATGGAAACTCCACCGTTTGTTCCCCCAGTGAAGACACCAATTTAACAGCTATCTACACCAAAAAAAAAAAAAAAAAAATTCATAAGAACCAAAAATCAGATGAACACTCAGAGTATCTGGTTTTAATTTTGTATTTCTTAAAGAGACACTGAAGAGGTAGAACAGTCTTGAATTGCTGATGCCACCCATCCTCCATCCCCTGGCAGCAGTGGTGTAGTGTGGAGAGTGATTTTGGGTGCTGGGGAGAGAGAAAGGGCAGCAATTGGGAGGCAATGTACTTGGTGCTGTCCTGTTATAGCAGAAAGTAAAACTAGACCAAACTCAGCTGACATTACCATGGAGGGAGCATTTACATCAGTCCTAGCCAGAAGTGAATTGCCAATCCCAGCTGTCAGAACTTGAGTTCCCGCAAACCTCACCACCATGGACTAAAGGGCTGTGGGGCTTTAAATAAACTTGAAATGTATTCTAGTATGAAGGACTCTTAGGCGAGTCTTAATGCTGAACTGGGCCCAGACACTGCAGACTGCTGTCTACGTGACCTACTAAGACACCAATTGGTGTAGATAAGGGAGTGCTGGCATCACTCCTCCCCTAACAAGGCTGCCCAGCTCATGGCTCCAAAAGAGACTCTTTCCTTTCTGTTGAGGAGATGAGAGGGATGAGTAGAGAGAACTTTTGATACAGTTTGGCTGTGTCCACACCCAAATCTCATCTTGAATTATTACTCCCACAATTCCCACATGTCATGGGAGGAACCCAGTGAGACGTGATTGAATTATGAGGGTGGGTCTTTCCTTCAATAGTTCTTGTGATAGTGAATGAGTCTCATGAGATCTGATGGTTTTAAAAAGAGGAGTTCCCCTGCATAAGTTCACTTTGCCTGCTGCCATCCATGTAAGATGTGACTTGCTCTTTCTTGCCTTCTGCCATCATTGTGAGGCTTCCCCAGCCATGTGGAACGTAAGTCCAACTAAACCTCTTTCTTTTGTAAATTGCCCAGTCTTGGGTACATCTTTATCAGCAGTCTGAAAGCGGACTAATACAACTTTGCATTTCATATTGGATATCAGCTCAGCCACAACAGGATAGGGCATTGGTCAGAACTGTGAGGCCCCTGTTCCAGGCCATACCTCCTAGACAACATTTCTAGACACACCCTGAGCCAGAAAGGAGTCAGCTATCTTAAACGGAAGGACCCAGTCCTGGCAGGATTCATCACCTGCTAACTGAAGAGCCCTTGGTCCCTGAATAACCAATAGCAATACACAAGTACTATGTCGGGGTGAGACTCTAAGACTTGTTGGCTTCAAGTAGGACTCAGCACATTCTCAGATGTGGTGGCTATGGGGTTAGACTCCTTCTGCTTGAAAACAACAAAGGGAAAAGCAAAAGGGACTGTCTTGTACCTTAGGTGTCAACTCAGCCATTGGGGAGTAGGGCACTGAGTGGGCTCCTGGGTTCCCCAATTCCAGGACTTGACTCTTGGATGCCATTTCTGGACCTGCTGGCAGAGGAGCCCACTGCCCTGAAGGGTGAGATAAAGGCCAGGCAGCATTCACCACAAGCTGAATAAAGAGCACTTAGGCCTTAAGAAAACATTGGCAGTAGTCTGGCAGTATTCCCCATGGGCCTAAAGTGGCAGTGGCCATGGGGTGAGCCTCCTCTGCCTTTGGAAATGGGAGGAAAGAGCGAGAAAAACTGAATCTTGTGAATTAAGTGCCAGCTCAGCCACAGTACGATAGAACACCAGAAAGAGTTTTTGACTCTAGGCCCCAATTCCCAGATAGCACCTTAGGACCCACGTGGGGCTGCGGGGAGCTCACCGCCCTGAAGTGAAGGACATAGACCTCACTGGTTTTGCTGTCTGTTGATTGTAGAGCCCCAGGCCTTGAATAAACACAAGCAGTAGCCAGGGAGTCATTACAGCAGGCCTTCGGTGAGACCCAGTGTTGTGCTGCCTTCAGGTCTGATACAATGTAGTCACAGTGTTGGTGGCTGTGGGGGTGCTTCTGTCGCTCCATGCCCAGCTTCAGGGGGCTCAGAACAGAGGCAGACTCTGTTTGTTTGGCATAAAGTAAAGAAATGAAATAAGAGTTTCTGCCTGGTAATACAGATAATTCTTCTGGATCTAGTCCAAGACCATCAAGGCAGTACCTCTACAAGTGTGAAAGACTTGGTTTTTCACTTGGCTAACACCATAGTGTTACCGGACTTAAGGTGCCCCCTAAAGCAGATACAGCTAGGATAACAATGCTCAAGCCCTTCTGGTTACCTGGAAAGTCTTCCCAAGAAGGATGGGTACAAGCAAGCCCAAACTGCAAAGACTACAATAAATACCTAACTTTCAATACCCAGACACCAAAGAACATTGTATTAGTTCTTTTTCATGCTGCTATGAAGAAATAGCTGAGACTGGGTAATTTATAAAATAAAGAGGCTTACTTGATTCACAGTTCTGTATGGCTGGGGAGGCCTCTGGAAACTTACGATCATGGTGGAAGGGGAGGCACACATGTCCTTCTTCACATGGCAGCAGGAGAGAGAAGTGCCAAGCAAAGCGGGAAAGCCATAAAACCATCAAATCTCATGAGAAACTCACTATCACAAGAACTGCATGGGGTAACTGCCCCCATGGCTCAATTGCCTCCCACAAGGTCTTTCCAATGACATATGAGGATTATGAGAACTATAATTCAAGATGAGATTTGGGTGGGAACACAGAGCCTAACTAGCATCAATCTACTAGCATCAATACCATCTAGGAAAACATGACCTCACCAAATGAACTAAGTAAGTCAGCAAGGACCAATCCTGGAGAAACAGATATGTGAACTTTCAGACAGAGAATTCAAAATAGTTGTGTTGAGGAAATTCAGAGAAATTCAAGAGGACAGATATATAACTTGGAGAACAAATATGTGATCTTTCAGACAGAGAATTCAAAATAATGTGTTGAGGAAATTCAGAGAAATTCAAGAGAATGCAGAGAAGGAATTCAGAATTCTCTCAATACATTTAACAAAAAGATTGAAATAATTAAAAAGAATCAAGCAGAAATTCTGGAGCTGAAATGCAATTGGAATACTGAAGAACACATCAGTCTTAATAGCAGAATTGATCAAGCAAAAGAAAAAATTAGTGAGCATGAAGACAGGCTGTTTGAAAATACACAGTCAGAAGAGACAAAACCAAAAAGAATTTAAAAAAATGAAGTACATCTATGGGATCTAGGAAATAGCCAGAAAAGGTCAAATCTAAGAGTCATTTGCCTTACAGAGGCAGTAGAGAAAGAGATGGGGCAGAAAGAGATAATGACAGAGAAGTTCCCAAACCTAGAGAAAGATATCAATGTCCAAGTATAAGAAGGCTATAGAACACCAAACAGATTTAGACCAAAGAAGCAACTTCAAGGCATTTAATAATCAAACTCCCAAAGGTCAAGGATAGATAAAGAATCCTAAAAGTAGTGAGAGAAAAGAAGCAAACAACATACATTGGAGCTCCACTACATCTGACAACAGACTTTTCAGTGGAAACCTTATAGGCCAGGAGAGAGTGGTATGACATATTTAAAGTGCTGGAGAAAAAGCTTTTGCCCTAGAAGAGTACACAGAGTGAAAATATTGTTCAAACATGAAGGAGAAATAAAGACTTTCCTAGACCACACACACATACACACACAAAGCTGTGGGATTTTATCAACAGCAGACTTGTCCTACAAGAAAAACTAAAGGAAACAGCTCAATATCAAAAAGAAGAGGACATTAATAAGCAATAAGTAATCATTTGCATTATTCTAACTAAAGTAAAGTAATTAAGTAACCAAAAACCAAACACCATATGTTCTCACTTATAAGGGGGAACTAAGCTATGGGTATGCAAAGGCATACAGAGTAGCATAATGGATATTGGAGGCTCAGAAGTGGGGAATGTGAGAAGGGAGTGAAAGATTTAAAAAACTATATATTGGATACAATTTCCACTACTTGAGTGATGGGTGCACAAAAATCTCTGATGTCGCCATTTTATGATTCATCTATGTAACCAAATACCACTTGTTCCCCTAAAGCTAATGAAACAAAAAATAAAAACAAATTTATCCTAGTTCCCTAAAAATGCCCAACAATGATACTTTGAAATGAATTTTAAAATATCATTTGTGAAAACTCTGAGCTTCTATAGGGTTTAAATGTTGCCAAATTTCTTTGAACACCCAGACTGCTCATTTCATCTCCTTCATGTAAGAACACATCTAAGATGGTTTGTTTCTCTGTTAATCACCTATTCAAATCAGTACTTATAACGAAAGCTATCATGATAAACTCTGAAATGTCATATATTTTCATCATTTCCCCCTTTTAAGGAGTCTTTTTAAAAATAATACTTCATCTTTTGTAAAACAGCAATTATTAGGTTGGTGCAAAAATAATTGCTCTTTCTTGACATGACTTTTATTAATAATGGCAAAGACTACAATTACTTTTGCACCAATGTAATACATTAGGAATTAAAGGACAAGTTTTGCTCTGGTTCTGCCACCAGGTAAATTTGGAGGAGTTACTTTACCTCCATGAGCCAGTATTTTCAGATATAAAACACGGGAATTCAACAAGATGAGCTCTCAGGCCTTTTCCAACTTTGAGTCTATGCTTTTATGTAGTACAAGTAATGCTTACAAAAGGAATTAGTAGATGATTAAATATTTTCCATATGTCATAGTAACAAAGATTAGTGTTCTAAAACCACAAGGCAATCAAGTTATCAAGGCAAATGTTTTACAAGAGGAAAGATGTGAAAAAAGGTCTAAATGTACTTTGCTGGATGTTACATAAGCTACTTCTGGTAGATGTTTTTAATTCTTGGATTTGATAACACCACTAGAGGAATGGCTTTCTCAGCTATGTTTCTGCCAATAAAGCCTGACACAGACTTCACCACCACTCATGGTGGGCATGGTGATACACTGCCCAGTTCCTCCACAAGGAAGAACTTGCTGCCCAGCTGAGAAAAAGGAGGTCAGCTGCATGAAGACACCTTGCCTGAGTCACATCCTTTCTGTGGGCAGTCTGCATCCCATGAAAAAGTAAGAGTCTGAAGGACCCATACAGGATGCTCCAAAGACACTACATGTCCCAGGGCTCTCTGCCGGATTGGTTCAGGTATTTTCTGGGCCTGTACTGCAGTTTAACTTCTCTTTCCACACAACACTGTTTTCTCACCTCTCTCATCTCATGTGTTGATTCCTTATTATCTTGCACCCTAAATTCCATCTTAACACCTTCTTCCTAGGAACCCAGACTTGGACACATGTAATTATTTTAGAAATAATAAGTTAATGTTTATTTCTTTTTTTCACATGAAGAGAAAAATATGGAGAAAAATGCCTACTTGAATATTAATAATGTTTTTTTTTTTTTTTTCCTGTAGTGGGATTATTTATTTATTTATTTATTTATTTATTTTTATCTTTTAAAAATTTTATTCTTTTTTTATTATACTTTAAGTTCTAGGGTACATGTGCACAATGTGCAGGTTTGTTACCTAGGTATACGTGTGTCATGTTGGTGTGCTGCACCAATAAATTCGTCATTTATATTAGGTATATCTCCTCATGCTATCCCTCCCCCCTCCCCCACCCCACAACAGACCCCAGTGTGTGATGTTCCCCTTCCTGTTTCCAAGTGTTCTCATTGTTCCTTTCCCACCCATGAGTGAGAACATGCAGTGTTTGGGTATTTTTCCTTGCAATAGTTTGCTGAGAATGATGGTTTCCAGCTGCATCCATGTCCCTACAAAGGACATGAACTCATCCTTTTTTATGGCTGCATAGTATTCCATGGTGCATATGTGCCACATTTTCTTAATCCAGTCTATCACTGATGGACATTTGGGTTGGTTCTAAGTCTTTGCTATTGTAAATAGTGCCGCAATAAATATATGTGTGCATGTATCTTTACAGCAGCGTGATTTATAATCCTTTGGGTATATACCCAGTAATGGCATGGCTGGGTCAAATGGTATTTCTAGTTCTAGATCCTTGAAGAATCACCACACTGTCTTCCACAATGGTTGAACTAGTTTACAGTCCCACTAACAGCGTAAAAGTATTCCTATTTCTCCACATTCTCTTCAACACCTATTGTTTTCTGACTTTTTAATGACCACCATTCTAACTAGTGTGAGATGGCATCTCATTGTGGTTTTGATTTGCATTTCTCTGATGGCCACTGATGATGAGCATTTTTTCATGTGTCTGTTGGCTGCATAAATGTCTTCTTTTAAGAAGTGTCAGGCCGGGCACGGTGGCTCAAGCCTGTAATCCCAGCACTTTGGGAGGCCAAGACAGGCGGATCATGAGGTCAGCAGATCGAGACCATCCTGGCTAACACAGTGAAACCCCATCTCTACTAAAAAATACAAAAAAACTAGCCGGGCGAGGTGGCGGGCACCTGTAGTCCCAGCTATTCGGGAGGCTGAGGCGGGAGAATGGGGTAAACCCGGGAGGTGGAGCTTGCAGTGAGCCGAGATCCGGCCACTGCACTCCAGCCTGGGCAACAGCGCAAGACTCCATCTCAAAAAAAAAAAAAAAGAGAAAGAAGTGTCTGTTCATATTCTTTGGTCACTTGTTGATGGGGTTGTCTGTTTTTTTCTTGTAAATTTGTTTGAGCTCTTTGTAGATTCTGGATGTTAGCCCTTTGTCAGAGGAGTAAATTGCAAAAATTTTCTCCCATTCTGTGGGTTACCTGTTCACTCTAATGGTAGTTTCTTTTGCTGTGCAGAAGCTCTTTAGTTTAATTAGATCCCATTTGTCAATTTTGGCTTTTGTTGCCATTGCTTTTGGTGTTTTAGACATGAAGTCCTTGCCCATGCCTATGTCCTGAATGGTATTGCCTACGTTTTCGTCTAGGGATTTTATGGTTTTAGGTCCAACATTTAAGTCTTTAATCCATGTTGAATTAATTTTTGTGTAAGATGTAAGGGAGGAATTCAGTTTCAGCTTTCTGCATATGACTAGCCAGTTTTCTCAGCACCATTTGTTAAATAGGGAATCCTTTCCCCATTTCTTGTTTTTGTTAGGTTTGTCAAAGATCAGATGGCTGTAGATATAGATATGCGGTATTATTTCTGAGGGCTCTGTTCTGTTCCATTGGTCTATATCTCTATTTTGGTACCAGTACCATGCTGTTTTGGTTACTGTATTCTTGTAGTATAGTTTGAAGTCAGGTAGCGTGATGCCTCCAGCTTTGTTCTTTTGGCTTAGGATTGTCTTGACAATGTGGGCTCTTTTTTGGTTCCATATGAACTTTAAAGTAGTTTTTTCCAATTCTGTGAAGAAAGTCATTGGCAGCTTGATGGGGATGGCATTGAATCTATAAATTACCTTTTCACAATATGGATTCTTCCTATCCATTAACATGGAATGTTCTTCCATTTGTTTGTATCCTCTTTTATTACGTTGAGCAGTGGTTTGTAATTTTCCTTGAAGAGGTCCTTCACATCCCATGTAAGTTGGATTTCTAGGTATTTTATTCTCTTTGAAGCAATTGTGAATGGGAGTTCACTCATGATTTGGCTCTCTGTTTGTCTGTTATTGGTGTATAAGAATGCTTGTGATTTTTGAACATTAATTTTGTATCCTGAGACTTTGCTGAAGTTGCTTATCAGCTTAAGGAGATTTTGGGCTGAGACGATGGGGTTTTCTAGATATACAATCATGTCATCTGCAAACAGTGACAATTTGACTTCTTCTTTTCCTAATTGAATACCCTTCATTTCTTTCTCCTGCCTGATTGCCCTGACCAGAACTTTCAACACTATGTTAAATAGGAGTGGTGAGATAGGGCATCCCTGTCTTGTGCTAGTTTTCAAAGGGAATGCTTCCAGTTTTTGATCATTCAGTATGATAATTGGCTGTGAGTTTGTCATAAATGGCTCTTATTATTTTGAGATACGTTCCATCAATACCTAATTTATTGAGAGTTTTTAGCTTGAAGGGCTGTTGAATTTTGTTGAAGGCCTTTTCTGCATCTATTGAGAAAATTATTTGTTTTTTGTCTTTGGTTCTGTTTGTATGCTGGATTACCTTTATTGATTTGTGTATGTTGAACCAGCCTTGCATCCCAGGGGTGAAGCCCACTTGATCATGGTGGATAAGCTTTTTGATGTGTTGTTGGATTCGGTTTGCAGTATTTTATTGAGGATTTTTGCACTGATGTACATCAGGGATATTGGTCTAAAATTCTCGTTTTTTTGTTGTGTCTCTGCCAGACTTTGGTATCAGGATGATGCTGGCCTCATAAAATCAGTTAGGGAGGATTCCCTCTTTTTCTATTTATTGGAATAGTTTCAGAGGCTATGAATATGCCTGGTCCTGGACTTTTTTTGGTTGCTAGGCTCTTAATTATTGCCTCAATTTCAGAGCCTGTTATTGGTCTATTCAGAGATTCAACTTCTTTCTGGATTAGTCTTGGTAGGGTGTATGTGTTGAGGAATTTATCCATTTCTTCTAGATTTTCTAGTTTATTTGCGTAGAGGTGTTTATAGTATTTTCTGATGGTAGTTTGCATTTCTGTGGGGTCAGTGGTGATATCCCCTTTATCTTTTTTTATTGCATCTATTGATTCTTCTATCTTTTCTTCTTTATTAGTCTTGCTAGTAGTCTATTAATTTTGTTAACCTTTTCAAAAAACCGGCTCCTGGATTCGTTGATTTTTTGAAGAGTTTTTTATGTCTCTATCTCCTTCAGTTCTGCTCTGATCCTAGTTATTTCTTGCTTTCTGCTAGCTTTTGAATGTGTTTGGGTTGCTTCTATAGTTCTTTTAATTGTGATGTTAGGGTGTCAATTTTAGATCTTTCCTGCTTTCTCTTGTGGGTGTTTAGTGCTATAAATTTCCCTCTACACACTACTTGAAATGTGTCCCAGAGATTCTGGTATGTTGTGTCTTCATTCTCATTGGTTTCAAAGAACACCTTTATTTCTGCCTTCATTTCGTTATGTACCCAGTAGGCATTCAGGAGCAGGTTATTCAGTTTCCATGTTGTTGAGCGGTTTTGAGTGAGTTTCTTAATCCTGAGTTCTAGTTTGATTGCACTGTGGTCAGAGAGACAGTTGGTTAAAATTTCTGTTCTTTTACATTTGCTGAGGAGTGCTTTACTTCCAACTATGTGGTCAATTTTGGAATAAATGTGATGTGGTGCTGAGAAGAATGTGTATTCTGTTGATTTGGGGTTGAGAGTTCTGTAGCTGTCTATTAGGTCTGCTTGGTGCAGAGCCAAGTTGAATTCCTGGATATCCTTGTTAACTTTCTGTCTCGTTGATCTGTCTAATGTTGACATTGGGGTGTTAAAGTCTCCCATTATTATTGTGTGGGAGTCTAAGTCTCTTTGTAGGTCTCTAAGGACTTGCTTTATGAATCTGGGTGCTCCTGTATTGGGTGCATATATATTTAGCATAGTTAGCTCTTCTTGTTGAATTGATTCCTTTACCATTATGTAACAGCTTTCTTTGTCTCTTTTGGTCTTTGTTGGTTTAAAGTCTGTTTTATCAGAGACTGGAATTACAACCCCTGCCTTTTTTTGTTTTCCAGTTGCTTGGTAGATCTTCCTCCATCCGTTTTTTGGAGCCTACGTGTGTCTCTGCATGTGAGATGGGTCTCCTGAATACAGCATACTGATGGGTCTTGACTGTTTATCCAATTTGCCAGTCTGTGTCTTTTAATTGGAGCATTTAGCCCATTTACATTTGAGGTTAATATTGTTATGTGTGAATTTGAACCTGACATTATGATGTTAGCTGGTTATTTTGCTCGTTAATTGATGCAGTTTCTTCCTAGCATCGATGGTCTTTACAATTTGGTGTGTTTTGGCAGTGGCTGGTACCGGTTTTTTCTTTCCATGTTTAGTGCTTTCTTCAGGAGCTCTTGTAGGGCAGGCCTGGTGGTGACAAAATCTCTCAGCATTTGCTTCTCTGTAAAGGATTTTATTTCTCCTTCACTTATGAAGCTTCTTTCAGCTGGATATGAAATTCTGGGTTGAAAATTCATTTCTTTAAGAATGTTGAATATTGGTCCCCACTCT
Organism: Papio anubis; assembly: GCF_008728515.1. NCBI lineage: Eukaryota > Metazoa > Chordata > Mammalia > Primates > Cercopithecidae > Papio > Papio anubis. Next base: position 76,945,629 of record NC_044984.1, read on the forward strand.
CTTCTGGCTTGTAGAGTTTCTGCAGAGAGATCTGCTGTTAGTCTGATGGGCTTCCCTTTGTGGGTAACCCAACCTTTCTCTCTGTCTGCCCTTAACATTTTTTCCTTCATTTCAACCTTGGTGAATCTGACAATAAATTGTCTTGGAGCGGCTCTTCTTCAGGAGTGTCTTTGTGGCGTTCTCTGTATTTTCTGAATTGGAATGTTGACCTGTCTTACTAGGTTGGGGAAGTTCTCCTGGATAATATCCTGAAGAGTGTTTTCCAACTTGGTTCCATTCTCCCCATCACTTTCAGGTCCACCAATCAGACATAGATTTGGTCTTTTCACATAGTCTGATATTTCTTGGAGGCTTTGTTCATTTCTTTTTATTCTTTTTTCTCTAAACTTCTCCTCTCACTTCATTTCATTCATTTGATCTTCCATCTCTGATACCCTTTCTTCCAGTTGATTGAATTGGCAATTGAAGCTTGTGCATTCATCACATAGTTCTTGTGCCACAGTTTTCAGCTCCATCAGGTCCTTTAAGGACTTCTCAGCATTGGTTGTTCTAGTTAACCGTTCGTCTAATCTTTTTTCAGAGTTTTTAACTTCTTTGCCATGGGTTCAAACTTCCTCCTTTAGCTCAGAGAAGTGTGATTGTCTGAAGCCTTCTTCTCTCAACTCGTCAAAGTCATTCTCTGTCCAGCTTTGTTCCATTGCAGGTGAGGAGCTGTGTTCCTTTGGAGGAGGAGAGGTGCTCTGATTTTTAGAATTTTCAGTTTTTCTGCTCTGTTTTTTCCCCATCTTTGTGGTTTTATCTACCTTTGGTCTTTGATAATGGAGACATACAGATGGGGTTTTGGTGTGGATATCCTTTCAGTTTGTTAGTTTTCCTTCTGACAGTCAGGACCCTCAGCTGCAGGTCTGTTGGAGTTTGCTGGAGGTCCACTCCAGATCCTATTTTCCTGGGTATCAGCAGAGGAGGCTGCAGAAGAGCAAATATTGCTGAACAGAAAATGTTGCTGCCTGATTGTTCCTGTGGAAGTTTCATCTCAGAGGGGTACCTGGCCGTGTGAAGTGTTAGTCTGCCCCTTCTTGGGGGTGCCTCCCAATTAGGCTCCTTGGGCATCAGGGACCCACTTGAGGAGGCAGTCTGTCTGTTCTCAGATCCCAAGCTCCATGCTGAGAGAACCACTACCCTCTTCAAAGCTATCAGACAGGGACATTTAAGTCTGCAAGGGTTTCTGCTGCCTTTTGTTTGGCTATGCCCTGCCCCCAGAGGTGGAGTCTACAGAGGCAGGCAGGCCTCCTTGAGCTGCAGTGGTCTCCACTCAATTGGAGCTTCCTGGCTGCTTTGTTTACCTACTCAAGCCTCAGCAATGGCGGGTGCCCCTCCCCCAGCCTGGCTGCCGTCTTGCAGTTGGATCTCAGACTGCTGTGCCAGCAATGAGTGAGGCTCCATGGGCGTGGAACCCTCTGAGCCAGGTGCAGGATATAATCTGGTGTGCCGTTTGCTAAGACCATTGGAAAAGCTCAGTATTAGGGTGGGAGTGACCCGATTTTCCGGGTGCCATCTGTCACACCTTTGCTTGGCTAGGAAAGGGAATTCCCTGACCCCTTGGGCTTCCTGGGTGAGGCAATGCCTTGCCCTGCTTTGGCTGATGCTTGGTGAGCTGCACCCACTGTCCTGGCACCCACTGTCCAACAAGCCCCAATGAGATGAACCTAGTACCTCAGTTGGAAATGCAGAAATCACCCATCTTCTGCATCGCTCACACTGGGAGCTGTACACTGGAGCTGTTCCTATTCGGCCATCTTGCCACTGCACCCCTGTAGTAGGATTTTTAAAACCTTCTTGTATTTTTCTGTTTTACTTTAATTTTTCAAAAATGAGGAGCAAGTGTAATTTTCTTACCAAGAAATAAAGTCATCAAAAAACAAGAATAATAAATACAACATTGATAACATGTTGGGGCAGGGAAGATAAGGGATGAAGATATAAAAAGGGAATCAGCAGATTTTAAATCAGAATTAAGCTGTATTTATTTCTGAACATAATTGCAACTGGAAGCTTTCTAAGATTGCTGTAAGTTCTTCCCAATATTTTTATATCATGTTAATTTACCAAATACTAAAGTGCTTTGAAAAGTTACAGACACTGAAACAATTTATCAAAGTATTAGATAATCACACATATAGTGTTGCTATGGATTTGAATATTTTAAAGTTTGACAAAGTAGAAATTATTTCTTTTGTTTATAAATCAATTTTGCCTGTGTTTGGAGGGGACTGGGGTTGATAACTAGGCATATTCTATCCAATGTGCCTACTAGTGTTCGTTATATTGCACAGCAATGACTTGCAGGACCCTATTTATCTCCTACATTTTATGGAAAGAGTTTAACAGAAGTAGATATTGGAATTATGTAGAACCTGTAAAAGTTTTCTCAGACACATCTCAGGTGATCAAAGTGTTAGGATCGTTAGGATCATGTGTGATAACTGATGGTGAAAGGGGCTTTGAGGCCATGATCATGGTTTCTGTAGCATTCTTTTGTCCTGGGTTTCCAGAATCTTCACCGATTGATGTAGTCTCAATCCACCAAGACCCATGTTCAGTATAACATCTTCTGAGTAGCTCTTCACTTGCCAAGCCATACATCGCCATTGGCAAATAAAATCCTTTGGTCTTAGATGGGAGTAAGAAGTGAAAATATCTCCTCAGTGTTATAATATAGAACTCCAGCAATAGTCATGTAAACAACCCATCCAAATTTTTCTTTCCACTTTCTTCACAGATGTAATGATCAATGTAACCTTTCCCCTCTCTCCCTGTCTACAGAATGTCAAGGGCCATTTATAAATCAAATTCCCTCGTAATGAAAACTTCTGTTCAAAACAACAAGAAACCAAAAAAAAAAAAAAAAAACTTATTCGAAATAACAGTTGAAACATGGGCATTTCTACTACAAATAAAGAATGCAAGTCATTCTTCATCTTCATTGTTACAGAATTTTTAGCTGCTCATTAAAAACAGACCAAGTTAGAAATTAAGAAGACAAAACTAGATGTCACTAATTGAAATGGATAGACCCAGGGCAAGCATCCGTGGTTACAAGCAGTTCACCTAAAAGCAGGATTTGTTAGTGTTTCACTGTAGCCGCATTTACCAGGCTACAGCATTTATGGAACAGCTTCTTATCATTACAAAAGTTAGAGCCAAAATGTGCCTAGTGAGAAGGAATAGCAATAGATCCAAGAAGTAGCGTTCCAGAGCTCTGGAGTGTGTTTGAGATTTCAATTAAAAGTCCCTACACACAAATGGATTTCTTCCAAGCACTGCCCTCTGGGCCCTTGCGCTATCCCAAACCAGGATAATGACCAGCATCTATAGGGCTTTGTTTTCCGGGTGTGTTGTGAGACAATGGTATAATGAATGGCAAACTCAGCTGGTGCCAGAGCCCTGTCACACAAGCCTGGCATTTGGGAATCTGGTGTATTTACTCAGAGCAGCTGTGAAAGTTTGGAAAGACGTTCCAGTTTGAGGATCCATTAACCTCTGTGAAGGGCCACATTTTAGCAGCAACATTTAAGGGATAAATAGGTGTTGAATCCTGTTGAGCCCAAGCCCAGATTGTGCTAGAAAGGAGTTGTGCTAAATAATCCTCAGGGTCTCACAGATTCATGTGCTTCGAAGTTCACATTTTGAGAGGTGTTGGCAGTTATTGTGATAATGTAGTTAGAATGATTTCCTAATGTGGCACTTTGTTCTGTGAAATATTTGGAAGAGACATTTTTAAAATGCCCTTCACTTAGTAGGTGCCTGATTTTTATATAAATGAGCAATTAGTTTTATAGTTACTGTGAACTACAATACAAAGACTGTGCCCCATTAATTTATATAACAAATACTTATTGAGCACGCATTATGCCAAGCAGCACATTGTCAGTCACTACAGATTGGGCAGTAAGCAAAACAAAATCCCTGTTATCGTATCATTGCACATAAACTGAAGTGTACTTCTATATTAGTTATAAGCCATGGGTATGTGAAAAATAGAAACTAGGACTTTTAAAATATTACCTAAGCCCTTCAATTATTTGGACCCAGCCTATTCTAGCTTTTTCTTCTGGTATTCCATTCAAACTAGACATTTCAATATAAAAAGTAAATTTCTCCTCTTTTCAGTACTGAAATTTTGCACCTGCTCCTTCTTACTTCCAGAATATCATTATCCTCATCTTCAAAATTTCAAGATTTAGTCATCCATCAAGGCCTTATTCAAAACTGCCTGCTCTGTGTTTACCATCCCAACACCTGAAGCTAAAATGTTGTCATCTTCCTCTGAGCCATTATAGCAACTCGTTTGGATCCATTCTCGGTAAGCTCTACTTATTTGTATATGTCTTTTTTACCATTCTCTTCTTCCCGTCTTCCCAAGCACTTCCAAAGCCTCACATGTACATGATCATTGAGACTCAGTAGGGGTTGTCTCATTCTTTTGATAGGTATATCAAAATCTTCATGTATTAGTCTGAGTCCTATGCTATCTAATCATTATATAAAACTTTAATTATATTAAAATTTTGTGTCATGGTTTGAGCAGGATTTGGGACCCTACGTGACCCATTATTCACTATTTTCAGTCAGGATCAATCAAGAAGGCAAAGCCCACATCAGATAGTTTAATAATGGATGTACAAAGAGAAGAACGTCTACAAGAGATAGTGTGGCAATCCTGAATATAGCAATGGCAGGAGGCCCAAAGGAGGAAATAAGGTTGACAGAGCCCAAAGCCAATGCCTCCTTGTAAGAGGCTGTCCACCAGGAGTTAGGACCACAGAGGGGTTAGCTATCTGATGAAAGTTGGAATACGGAGACTATGTGGTTATTGCCAGAGTCACCACCTGAAGTGGCAAGAAAGGAAGGGAAAAAATCTAGATTCTTCCTTTGTCCCACACTTCACTTTCTGGCCAGTTCCTCACATTGGTAGAAAAGAACCAGAAGAAAAAGGCAAGGAAGTAGAGAGTTGGCACAGTACAGTTACCTGCAATAAAGAGCAAAATGTAGGAAGAAGGGATAATGGAAGTTGGAGCAGTTAAATCATCAACACAGTCTGCTTAATCTATAATTGACTGAAGTGGTTCCTAAATGACAGGGAAGAAGCAAGCTGGCTTCACTTAACTTCACAGAAAACCAGAAACGAACACAGTTCTGAGATTGTCACCAGCAATATCCCAGAACTCAAATATGAGGAGGAGGCAGTTCCCGGGGCCACAGAGAAGTGAACAAACTTGGAGGAAATGATAAGAGAAACAGATCTCCATATCCATGATGCCAATCTGCCTGGCACCAAGCATGTGGAAAACTCGTCTGACTCACCATTTCTACACTGGGAAAAGTAAGATCAAGGCAGACAACTAGCTTCCCCAGCATCTTGGTTTCCTTGGCAGGAGACCTGCTTCTACCTCCACTCATGAGATGCATCAGGAATGCCTGAAGGGAGAAAGATCCCTGAGAACAACAAGAGACAAAGGTGGGTGGTGGGAGTACCATTTCCAGCCCGAAAGCTCTGCTCTGTCACTTGGCCAAAGCAGATGCCAAATCAGAGTAGCTGTTCAGCAGCACCACACTGTAGATGGTTTGTTACACAGGTCCCCAGGGCACGAACCCCTAGCCAGCCTTTCATACTACTGGGATGTTCTCATTGCTATCTTCTCCATTCCAGATAGGCTATGATTGTTTACTAGAACTGGGCAAACCTGGGCTTAAGGTGCCATCTAGTGATCAAAAGGAGACAGCAACCTAGTGGAAAAAAAGAAAAAGAAAAAAATCAACGGGTAAACTAAAAGCAAACATCAAATAAAAATCAATACAAGCCAGATAGAGAAGACTGGAATAAATAATCCTTCAATGCAAAAATATAGATATACATCCACAGGAAACAACAAACAGGGAACCATGACTCCCCAAATGGGCAAAGCAAGAAACAATCCTCTGAATCTAATGAGGTAGCAGTGTGTGAACTATCTAAGAATTCGAAATAGCAGTGCTTTTGTTTTTGTTTTTGTTTGTTTTTATTATACTTTAAGGTCTTGGGTACATGTGCAGAACGTGCAGTTTTGTTACAGACGTATGCACATGCCATGGTGGTTTGCTGCACCCATCAACCCGTCATCTACATTAGGTATTTCTCCTAATGCTATCCCTCCCCTAGTCCCGCAACCCCGAGCAGGTCCTGGTGTGTGATGTTCCCCTCCTTGTGTCCATGTGCTCTCATTGTCCCACTTATGGGTGAGAACATGCAGTATTTGGTTTACTGTTCTTCTGATAGTTTGCTGAGAATGATGGTTTCCAGCTTCATCCATATCTCTGCAAAGGACATGAACTCATCCATTTTTATGACTCCATAGTATTCCATGGTGTACATGTGCCACATTTGCTTTATCCAATCTATCATTGATGGACATCTGGACAGGTTCCAAGTCTTTGCTACTGTGAATAGTGCGACTATAAATATATGTGTGCATGTGTCTTTTTTTTTTTTTTTTTTTTTTTTTTTTTTTTTTTTTTTTTTTTTTTTTTTTGGTGAGACGGAGTCTTGCTCTGTTGCCCAGGCTGGAGTGCAGTGGCACAATATCCACTCACTGCAAGCTCTGCCGCCTCCCGGGTTCACGCCATTCTCCTGCCTCAGCCTCAGGAGAAGCTGGGACTACAGATGCCCGCCACCACGCCTGGCTAATTCTTTTTTGTATTTTTAGTAGAGACGGGGTTTCACCGTGTTCACCAGGATGGTTTCGATCTCTTGAACTCGTGATCCGCCCGCCTTGGCCTCCCAAAGTGCTGAGATTACAGGCGTGAGCCACTGCGCCCTGCTGCATGTGTCTTTATAGTAGAACAATTTATAATCTTTTGGGTATATACCCAGAAATGGGATTGCTGGGTCAAATGGTATTTCTAGTTCTAGATCTAGATCTAGATCTAGATCAGTGAGGAATCGCCACACTGTCTTCCACAATGGTTGAACTAATTTAGACTTCCACCAACAGTGTAAAAGCATTCCTATCTCTCCACATCCTCTCCAGCATCTGTTGTTTCCTGACGTTTTAATGATTGCCATTCTAACTGGCATTAGATGGTATCTAATTGTGGTTTTGATTTGCATTTCTCTGATGACCAGTGATGATGAGAATTTTTTTCATATGACTGTTGACTGCATAAATGCCTTCTTTTGAGAAGTGTCTGCTCATATCCTTTGCCCACTTTTTGATGGGGTTGTTTGTTTTTTTCTTGTAAATTTGTTTAAGTTCTTTGTAGATTCTGGATATTAGCCCTTTGTCATATGGATAGACTGTAAAAATTTTCTCCCATTCTGTAGGTTGCCTGTTCACTCTGATGATAGTTTCTTTTGCCATGCAGAAGCTCTTTAGTTTAATTTGATCCCATTTGTCAATTTCAGCTTTTGATGCCATTGCTTTTGGTGTTTTAGACGTGAAGTCTTTGCCCATGCCTGTGTCCTGAATGATATTGCATAGGTTTTCTTCTAAAATTTTTATGGTTTTAGGTCTTACATTCAAGTCTTTAATTTATCTTGAGTTGATTTTTGTATAAGGTTCAAGGAAGTGGTCCAGTTTCAGATTTCTGCATACGGCTAGCCAGCTTTCCCAATATCATTTATTAAATAGGGAATCTTTTCTCCATTGCTTGTTTGTGTCAGGCTTGTCAAAGATCAGATGGTTGTAGATGTGTGGTGTTATTTCTGAGGCCTCTGTTCTGTTCCATTGGTCTATATCTCTGCTTTGGTACCAGTACCATGCTGTTTTGGTTACTGTAGCCTTGTAGTATAGTTTGAAGTCAGGTAGCGTGATGCCTATAGCTTTGTTCTTTTTGCTTAGGGCTGTCTTAGCTATGCAGGCTCTTTTTTGGTTCCATATGAAATTTAAAGTAGTATTTTCCAATTCTGTGAAGAAAGTCAATGGTAGCTCGATGGGGATAGCATTGATTCTATAAATTACTTTAGGGAGTATGGCCATTTTCATGATATTGATTCCTCCTATCCATGAGCATGGAATGTTTTTCCATTTGTTTGTGTCCTCTCTTATTTCCTCAAGCAGTGGTTTGTAGTTCTCCTTGAAGAGGTCCTTCCCATTCTCTGTAAGTTGTATTCCTAGGTATTTTATTCTCTTTGTAGCAATTGTGCATGGGAATTCACTCATGGTTTGGCTCTCTCTCTCTGTTATTGATGTATAGGAATGCTTGTGATTTGTGCACAACGATTTTGTATCCTGACACTTTCCTGAAGTTGCTTATCAGCCTAAGGAGATTTTGGACTGAGATGATGGGGTTTTCTAAATATACAATCATGTCATCTGTAAACAGAGACAATTTGTCTTCACTCTTCCTATTTGAATACGCTTTATTTCTTTCTATTGCCTCATTGCCTTGGCCAGAACCTCCAATACTATGTTGAATAGGAGTGGTGAAAGAGGGCATCCTTGTCTTGTGCCAGTTTTCAAAGGGAATGCTTCCAGATTTTGTTCATTCAGTATGATATTGGCTGTGGGTTTGTCAAAAATAGCTCTTATTATTTTGAGATACATTCCATCAATACTTAGTTTATTGAGAGTTTTTAGCATGAAGCAGTGTTGAATTTTGTCAAAGGTCTTTTCTGCATCTACTGAGATAATCGTGTGGTTTTTGTCATTGGTTCTGTTTTTGTGATGGATTATGTTTATTGATTTCCATATGTTGAACCAGCCATGCATCCCAGGGATGAAGCCAACTTCATCATGGTGAATAAGCCATTTGGTGTGCTACTGGATTCAGTTTGCCAGTGTTTCATTGAAGATTTTCGCTTCGATGTTCATCAGGGATATTGTCCTAAATTTTTCTCTTTTTTGTTGTGTCTCTGCCAGGTTTTGGTATCAGGATGACGCTGACCTTATAAAATGAGTTAGGGAAGATTCCCTCTTTTTCTATTGATTGGAATAGTTTCAGAAGGAATGATACCAGCTCCTTTTTGTACTTCTGGTAGAATTCGGCTGTGAATCTGTCTGGTCCTGGACTTTTTTTGGTTTGTAGGCTATTAATTACTCCCTCAATTTCAGAAGTTATTGCTCTATTCAGGGATTCGACTTCTTCCTGATTTAGACTTGGAAGGGTGTATGTGGCCAGGAATTTATCCATTTCTTCTAGATTTTCTAGTTTATTTGCGTGGAGGTGTTTATAGTATTCTCTGATGGTAGTTTGTATTTCTATGGGGTAGGTGGTGATATCCCGTTTATCATTTTTTATTGTGTCTATTTGATTCTTCTCTCTTTTCTTCTTTATTAGTCAGGCTAGAGGTCTATCTGTGTTGTTGAACTTTTCAAAAAACCAGCTCCTAGATTCATTGATTTTTTTGAAGGACTTTTTCTGTCTCTATCTCCTTCAGTTCTGCTCTGATCTTAGCTATTTCTTGTCTTCTGCTAGCTTTTGAATTTATTTGCTGTTGCTTCTCTAGTTCTTTTAATTATGATGTTAGGTTGTCAGTTGTGTATCTTTCCTGCTTTCCCTCATTGGCATTTAGTGGTATAAATTTCCCTCTACACACTGCTTTAAATGTGTCCCGGAGATTCTGGTACATTGTGTCTTCATTTCATTGGTTTCAAAGAGCATCTTTATTTCTGCCTTCATTTCATTATTTACCCAGTAGTCATTCAGGAGCAGGTTGTTCAGTTTCCATGCAGTTGTGTGGTTTTGAGTGAGTTTCTTAATCCTGAGATTTAATTTGATTGCACTGTAGTTTGAAAGACTGTTTGTTATGATACCGTTCGTTTGCATTTGCTGAGGAGTGTTTTACTTCCAATTATGTGGTCAATTTTAGAATAAGTGTGATAAGCTGCTGAGAAGAATGCATATTCTGTTGATTTGGGGTGGAGAGTTCTGTAAATGTCTATTAGTTCCGCTTGGTCCAGAGCTGAATTCAAGTCCTGGATATCCTTGTTAATTTTCTGTCTTGTTGATCTGTCTAATATTGACAGTGGGGTGTTAAAGTCTCCCAGTATTATTGTGTGGGACTCTAAGTCTATTTGTAGGTCTCTAAGAACTTATATTATGAATCTGGGTGCTCCTGTATTGGGTGTGTATATATTTAGGATAGTTAGCTTTTCTTGTTGCATTGATCGTTTTACCATTATGTAATGCCTTTCTTTGTCTGTTTTGATCTTTGTTGGTTTAATATCTGTTTTATCAGAGATTAGGATTGCAACTCCTGCTTTTTTTTGCTTTCCATTTGCTTGGTACATATTGCTCCATCCCTTTATTTTTGAGCCTATCTGCCTTTGCATGTATGATGGGACTCCTGAATACAGCCCACCGATGGGTCTTGACTCTTTATCTAATTTGCCAGTCTGTGTCTTTTAATTGGGGCATTTAGCCTATTTACATTTAAAGTTAATATTGTTATGTGCGAATTTGATCATGTCATTATGATGCTAGCTGGTTATTTTTCCCGTTAGTTAATGAAGTTTCTTTGTAGTGTCAGTGATCTTTATAATTTGGTATGTTTTTGAACTGGCTGGTACTGGTTGTTCCTTTCCATGTTTAGTGCTTCCTTCAGAAGCTCCTACAATGCAGGCCTGGTGGTGACAAAATCTCTCAGCATTTGCTTGTCTGTAAAGGATTTTATTTCTCCTTAACTTATGAAGCTTAGTTTGACTGGATATGAAATTCTGGGTTGAAAATTCTTTTCTTTAAGAATGTTGAATATTGGCCCCCACTCTCTTTTGGCTTGTAGAGTTTCTGCTGCGAGATTCACTGTTAGTCTGATGGGCTTCCCTTTGTGAGTAACCTGACCTTTCTCTGGCTACCCTTAAACATTTTTTCCTTCATTTCAACCTTGGTGAATCTGACAATTATGTGTTTTGGGGTTGCTCTTCTTGAGGAATATCTTTGTGATGTTCTCTGTATTTTCTGAATTTGAATGTTGTTCTGCCTTGCTAAGTTGGGGAAGTTCTCCCGGATAATATCCTGAAGAGTGTTTTCCAACTTGATTCCATTCTCCCCATCACTTTCAGGTAAGCCAATCAAACATAGATTTGGTCGTTTCGCATAGTCCTATATTTCTTGGAGGCTTTTTTTTTTTCCATTTCTTTTTATTCTTATTTCTCTAATCTTGTCTTCTTACTTTATTTCATTAAGTTGATCTTCAATCTCTGATATCATTCTTCCACTTGACCAATTTGACTATTGATACTTGTTTATGCTTCACGAAGTTCTTGTGCTATGTTTTTCAGCTCCATCAGGTCATTTATGTTCTTCTCTAAACTGGCTATCCTAGCTAGCAATTCATCTGACCTTTCTTCAACGTTCTTAGCCTCCTTGCATTGGGTTAGAACATGCCCCTTTAGCTCAGAGGAGTTCATTATTACCCACCTTCTGAAGCCTACTTCTGTCAATTCGTCAAACTCATTCTCCATCCAGTTTTGTTCCCTTGCTTGGCAGGAGTTGTGATCCTTTGGAGGAGAAGCTGCATTCTGGGTTTTGGAATTTTCAGCCTTTTGCACGGGTTTCTCCCCATCTTTGTGGATTTATCTACCTTTGGTCTTTAATGTTGGTGACCTTCAGTGGGGTCTTTGAGTGGACATGCTGTTCCTTTCTGTTTGTTAGTTTTCCTTCTAACAGTCAGGTCCCTCTGCTGCAGGTCAGCTGGAGTTTGCTGGAGGTCAACTCTAGACCCTGTTTGCCTGGGTATCACCAGTGGAGGCTGCAGAACACCAAAGATTGCTGCCTGTTCTTTCCTCTAGTAGATTTGTCCCAGAGCAGCACCTGTTAGATGCCAGCCAGAGCTCCCCTGCATGAGGTGTCTTTTGGCCCCTACTGGGTGGTGTCTCCCAGTCAGGATACACAAGGGTCAGGGACCCACTTGAAGAGGCAGTCTGACCCTTAACAGAGCTCGAATGCTGTGTAGGAGGTCCACTGCTCTCTTCAGAGGTGTCAGGCAGGGAAGTTTAAGTCTGCTGAAGCTGTGCCCACAGCTGCCCCTTCCTGCAGGTGCTCTGTCTCAGGGAGTTGGGGGTTTTATCTATATGTTCCTCGCTGTGGCTGATGACTTTTCTTCAGAGATGCCCTGCCCAGAGAGGAGAAATCTGGCAGTCTGGCCACAGCAGCCTTACTGAGCTGCAATGGGCTCCACCCAGTTCAGACTTCCTGGCAGCTTTGTTTACATTGTGAGGGTAAAACCGCCTACTCAAGCCTCAGCAATGGCAGACGCCCGTCCCTACACGAAGCTCCAGCGTCCCCGGTCGATCTCAGACTGCTGCTGTGCTGGCAACGAGAATTTCAAGCCAGTACATCTTAGTTTGCTGGGCTCCATGGGGGTGGGACCCACCAAGCCAGACCACTTGGTTCCCTGGCTTCAGCACCCCTTTTCCAGGCACGACTGGAGTGTGGGTAAAAAAAGAAAAACGAAAAAACTCCTGTAGCTAGTTCAGTGTCTACCCAAACAGCTGCCCAGTTTTGTGCTTGAAACCTAGTTTCCTGGTGGGGTAGGCACCGGAGGGAATCTCCTAGTCTGTGGGTTGTGAAGAATGTGGGAAAAGCGCGTTTCTTTTTCTTTTTCTTTCTGGGCTGGATTGCACGGTTCCTCAGGCTCCGTCCCTCACAGCTTCCCTTGCCCTTCCTGGGTGAGGCGATGCCCCACCCTTTTTCAGCACACCCTCCATGGGCTGCATCCACAGTCCAACTAGTCCCAATGAGATGAACCAGGTACCTCAGTTGGAAATGCAGAAATCACCCGCCTTCTGCATCAATCTCACTGGGAGCTGCAGATCAGAGCTACTCCTATTCGGCCATCTTGCCAGCCATTCTCCCAAAATAGCAGTTTTAAAGAAACTCAGTGATCTCCAAGGTAACAGAGAAAAGCAATTCAGAAATTTATCAGATAAATTTAACAAAGAGGTTGAAATAAAAATAAGCCAAACAGAAATCTTGGAACTGAAAAATACATTTACTGAACTGAAAAACTTATTAGAGGCTCTCAACAACAGAATAGATCAAGCACAGGAAAGAATTAGTGAGCTCAAAGACAGGCTCTCTGTAAATACAGTCAAAGGAGAAAAAGGAAAAAAGAATGAAAAGGAATGAAGATTCCCTACAAGATATACAAAGTTACCTCAAAGACCAAATCTAAGAATTATTGCTGTTTCAGAGAAAGTTGAGCAAGAAAAGGGGGTAGAAAGTTTATTCAAAGAAATAATAACAGAAAAATCTCCAAAATTTGAAAAATATATAAATATTCAGGTATAGGAAGGTTAGAGAATATTAAACAAATTTAACTCAAATAAGACTAGCACAAGGAATGTAATAACCAAACACTCAATAGTCAAGTACAAAGAGAGGTTTCTAAAAGCAGCAAGAGGAAAGAAGCAAATCATATATAAAGAAACTCCTATTTGTCTGGCAACAAAGTTCTCAATGCAAACCAAACAAGTCAGGAGGCAGTAGGAAGACATTTTTAAAGCACTCAAAGAAAAAAAAAAAAAAAAAAAAAAAAAAAAAAAACCTTCCATTCTTTACTGGGTACAGTAAAGAATACAGTAAAAACTAAAGAATAAATAAAAACATAAAGTAAATACCTTTTTAAAGAATAAAGTAAAAAATAAAGAATACAGTAAAAAATAAAGAATAGCTTTACTGTTTTCAGTGAAGCTATTCTTCAACTAAGAAAGTCTTTCTCAGACAAGAAAAACAAAAGCTGAGACAATTCACTGCCACAAGACCCATCTTACAAGAAATATCAATGAGAGTTCTTCAATCTGTAAAAAGAAAATACTAACATGAAAACAAAAAAAATGAAGGCATGAAACCCACAGGTAAAATTAAATATAAGGACAAACCCAGAATATTTTTACATTGTAATTGTGATGTGCAATCCACTTATAATGCTAATATGAAGCCCAAAAGGCAAATCTATCAAAAGCCATAACAGATATAGCAACCTGTTAAAAGTAATATAAAGCTGTGTAAATTGAAACAACATAACATGAAAATGGGAGAGGAATGGAGTTACAGTGTAGAGGTTTTTTTAAAAAAATTTTTCTTTGTTTATTCTTTTCTTTGTCATACATGTCCTCTTTTTGAAATAACTTGTTATATCTATTTTTGTAAGCCTCGTAGTAATAATCACAATGCAAAAGCCTGTGATATATTCATGACAAATTAAAAGCAATGACAAAAAAAAAATTACCAGAGACAAATCACTTAGCTACAAAGGAAGGCAGTAATAAAGAAAGAAAGGAGGAGAAGAGTTTAAAAATAAAATCCAAAAATGAGCACCAAACTGGCAGGAGTGAGTCCTTATTTATCAATAATAACAATGAATGTAATTCAATTCAATTCTCCAATTAAAAGACAAAGTGTAGCTTAAAGGACAAAGCAACAAAACCCACCTCTAAGTTGCTTACAAGAAACCCACTTTACTTATAAAGATACACATGTACCAAAAGTGAAAGGGTGGCAAAAGGTTCCCATACAACTGAAAATCAAAAAACAACAAGAGTAGCTGTACTTACATCAGATAAATAGACTACAAATCAAAGACTGTAAAAAGTAATAAAGAAGTTTACTATATAATGATAAAGGGATCAATTTAGCAAGAGAATATAACAATTATAAATATGTATGCACCCAACACCAGAGCTCCCAAGTATATGAAGCAAACATTAATAGATCTAAAGAGAAAGACAGACTGCAATAAAGCAATAGTAGGGGAGTTCAATGCCCTACTCTTAATAATGGAGATCATTCAGACAGAAAAATTAACAAAGAATCATAGTACATAAACTACATACTACACACTAGACCAAATAGGCCTAACTGATATTTACAGAACGTATCACCCAACTGCCGCAGAATACATATTTTATTAATCAACACATGGGACACTCTTGAGCACAGACCATATCTTAGGCCACAAAACAAGTGAAGTTCAAAAACAAAAATCATATCCAGTATCTTTTCTGACCACAGTAAAATAAAAGTAGAAACCAATAACAAGAGGAATCTCAGAAACTACACAATTACCTAGAAATTAAATAGCATGCTCCTAAATGATCAATGGGTCAACATAGAAATCAAGAAGAAATTTTTTTAAATTCTTGAAACAAATGAAGATGGAAACACAATATACCAAAACCTATAGGATAAAGAATAAGGAGTACTAAGACAGAAATTTATAGCAATAGACTTCATGAAAAAAGTAGAAATATCTCAAATAAACGACCTAACAATGCACACCAAGGAACTAGAAAAGCAAGAACAGACCAAACCCAAATTAGTAGAAGGCAGGAAATAAAAAAGAGCAGAGCAGAAATAAATGAAATTGAGATCGTAAAAACAATTGAGAAAGCCAATTCAATGAAGACTTTTTTTTATGTAAAGATAAACAAAATTGACAAACTTTTAGCTAGACTAAGAAAAAGAGAGAGAAGATTCAAATAAAATCAGAAACAAAAAAAGGAAACATAATAACTGAGAACTCAGAAATACAGAGAACCATTAGAGACTATTATGAACAATAATACACTAGCAAAAGGGAAAACCTGAAAGAAACTGATAAATTCCTGAACACATGAAACCTACCAAGATTGAACCATGAACTATCAGAACCTGATAGTTTCACTATTGAACTCTACCAAATATTTAAAGATGAACTATTAACAATTCTCAAAGTCTTCAAAAATATTGAAGAGGAGGCAGTACTTTCAAACTCATTCTACACTGTGGCTCATATCTATAATCTGAGCACTTTTGGAGGCTGAGGCAGGAGGAGTGCTTGAAGCTAGAAATTTGAGACCAGCCTGGGCAACGTAGTGAGAATGATTTTATATATATATATACACATACACACACACACACACACACACACACACACACAGTTTTAAAAATATTTATATATTTTATATATGTATTTTAAAATAGATATATTTTATATGTGTATTTTAGTAGAGAATGGTTCTCACTATGTTGCCCAGGCTGGTCTCAAATATATATATATATATATATACACACACACACACACACACACACACTATATATTAAATATATATAATATATTAAATATATAATATACAATGTATATTTTTCAGTATAGTGTGTATATATATATTTTAGTAGAATGTGTGTGTGTGTATATATATGTATATATTTTTACCCTCAGAAGACTGAGGCAAGAGGATTGCTTGAGCCCAGGAGTCTGAGGCTGCAGTGAGCTATAATCGTACTACTGCCCTCCAGTCTGGGAGACAGAGCAAGACTCTGTCACTAAAAATAATAATGATAGTAAATATTTTTTAATTTAAAAATTAAAAAAAATAAAGCAAACACATTCTATGAAGTCAACATTACCATGATACCAAAACCAGACAAACAAACAGCAACAACAAAAATTAGGCCAATATCACTGATGAACATAGATGCAAAAATTCTCGGCAAAATATTGGCAAACTGAATTCAACAATACATTAAAAAGATATTTCACCATGATCAAATGGGATTCATGTCAGAGGTGCAAGGATGGTAGAACATACATAAATCAATAAATGTAGTACATAACATGAGCAGAATGAAGGACAAAAACCATATGATCATCTCAATAGATGCTAACAAAGTATTCAATAAAATTCAACAACCCTTTATGATAAAAACCCTCAACATACTGGATATATAAGGAACATACCTCAAAATAATAAATGCCTTATATGATAAACCCACAAGACAAAGATGTCCACTTTCATCATTTTTATTCAAAATAATACCAGAAATATTGGCCACAGAAATTAGGCAAAAGAAAGAAATAAAGTATATCTAAATTGGAAAGGAAAAAGTCAAACTAGCATTTATCATAGATGACATGATCTTATATTCAGAAAAACCTAAAGACTTCACCAAAAATCTTTTAAAATTGATAAACAATTTCAGTAAATTTTCAGCATACAAAATCAACATGTAAAAATCAGAAGCATTAGATATACCAATAAAGAACTATCTGAAAAAAATCAAGAAAGGGGCCAGGAACAGTGGCTTTCACCTGTAATCCCAAAACTTCGGGAGACTGAGTTGGGAGGAGTTTGAGACCAGGCTCTGAAGCATAGCAAGATGCCATCTCTACTTTAAAAAAATTACAATAAAATTGGACCCCTTCCTTATGCCATATACAAAAATCAGCTCAAGATGGATTAAAGACTTAAATGTAAAACACAAAACTATAAAAACCCCAGAAGAAAACCTAGGCAATACCATTTAAGACACAGAAGTGAGCGAAGATTTCATGACGAAAACATCAAAAGCAATTGCAACAAAAGCAAAAATTGACAAATGAAATCTAATTAAACTAAAGAGCTTCTGCACAGCAAAATAAATTATCATTAGAGTGAACAGACTACCTACAGAATGGGAGAAAATTTTTGCAATCTATCCATCAGACAAAGGTCTAATATCCAAAATCGACAAGGAACTTAAATTTACAAGAAAAAAACAACTTCATTGAAAAGTCGGAAAAGGACATGAACAGACACTTCTCAAAAGAAGATATTTATGTGGCCAATAAACATTTGAAAAAAAGCTCAAGGCCACTGATCATTAGAGAAATGCAAATCAAAACCACAGTGAAATACTATCTCATGCCTGTCAGAATGACCATTACTAAAAAGTCAAGAAACAACAGATGCAGGCGAGGCTATGGAGAAAAAGGAACACTTTTACACTGTTGGTGGGGATAAAATTAGTTCAACCACTGTGGAAGACAGTGTGGCAAACAAAGAAAACAAAGAAATCAAGAAATCAAGAAAGTAATCGCATTTAAAATAGCTATACAAAATATAAAATACCTAAGAATCAATTTAACAAAAGAAGTGAAAGAAATCTATGTAAGGGAAAAAACATTAAAGAAAGAAATTGAAATAGACACACACAAAAATGAGAGATATTGCATGATTATGGAGTGGAAGAATTAATACTGTCAAAATGACAATAGTGCTCTGTATTAGTCTGGTCTGTTCTTGTGCTGTTAATAAAGACATACCTGAGACTGGGTAATTTATAAAGGAAAGAGGTTTAATGGACTCACAGTTCCATATGGCTGGGGAGACCTCACAACCATGGTAGAAGGCAAAGCAAAAGCACGTCTTATATGGTAGCAGACAAGAGGGCATGTGCAAGGGAACTCCCATTTATGAAACCATCAGATTTCATGAGACTTATTCACTATTACAAGAACAGCACCGGAAAGACCCACCCCCATGATTCAATTACTTCCCATTGGGTGCCTCCCATGATACATGGGAATTATGGCAGCTACAATTCAAGATGAGATTTGGGTGGGGACACAGCTAAACCATATCATGCTCAAAGCAATCGACAGATTCAATGCAATCCCTGTCAAAATACTAATGGCATCCTGCATAGAAATAGAAACAACAGTCCTAAAATTTATATGAAACCACGAAATACACCAAATAGTCAAAGCAATTGTGTTAGTCTGCTTTGCATTGCTATGAAGGAATCCCTGAGGCTAGCTAATTTATAAACGAAAGAGATTTATTTGGCTGAAGATTCTGCAGTCTGTATGAGAAGCATACTGCCGGCATCTGCATCTGCTTCTGGTGAGGGCCTCAGGAAGTTTACATCATTGGTCAAAGGCAAAGGAGAGAGAGAAGAGCAGGAAGAAAGAAGAAAAAAAAGAGATGAGGAAAGAGAGAGAAGAGGAGGTGTCAGACTGTTTTAAACAACCAGCTCTTGTGTGAACTAATAGAGTGAGAACTCACTCATTACCATGGGAAGGGCACCAAACCACTCATGAGCAATCTGCCCCCATGACCCAAACACATGGCTGGGTCTTTCTTCCAAGGGCAGACCATAAATAGTGACACAACTTCACCATAGTCTCTTGGACTATTTGTTATGAAGGTACTAACTGTTATACACTATAATGACAGTCAAGAAGCCCCAGGACCCATATGGAAAGGTGAAGCCCTGGGCAACAGCCAACACTGACTTGCTAACCATGAAAATGAATAACCTTGACAATGAATCCTCCAGCACCAATCAAGCCTCAGGGTGACTGAAGCGCCAGCAAAAAACTGACTGTAACCAGGAGAAATCATTAGTGAGAAGAACCTGGCTGATCCCTTCCCGATCCTCCAATTTCATAAGCATAATAACATTTGGGGGCAATGATTATGCAACATTACATAACTAGTGACTTGATTACTACTCTCATGATAGTACTTAAAAGAGGAGTTTGTGAAGTTGATGTCTTAATAATGCTCATAACCTCCAACTCAAAGTACTTTGTAAGTTGCACACTAAATTTATTTCAAACAAATTACATTCTTTCTTATTATATACTTGAGAGGTGGGCATGGAAGGGCTTTTTAAATGAATTTTTTCTTAAATTTGAGGAAATTAATGCTTAGAGTTTAAACAACGAGCCCAATTTTCCTTGGTTGGATAGCAGCAAATCCGGGATCAAAACCTATGTCTTCCAGTGCCATCCCTCCTGCTGCATATCGCCGGGAATTTTCAGCACTACATCAAGGCAACAATAGAGACTTGGGGTCAGAGCATTCTGTTGATCCTCAAAGTGTAGCATGTGTGTGCCTGGATAATCCACATTTTCAAGTAAAGGATCAAATGAGACAACACAAGGTGCAGCTATTGAAGCAGACCCGTGGTGGATAACCAAGCAGGAGTGAGCTAAGGTGGTTACTATAAAAACAGAATACTACATTCAACTGCTTTTGTTCATTTCTCTGTCTACTAATACTTTCCAGACTCCAAAATTTAGGCATCTTGAAAATCCAGCTGCAGCTTTTCCTTTCCAAGGATTTGGTCAAGATTATAGACACATGTGCTTGGAACGTCCTAATTCTGTGTGTTATAATGTGTTTTTCATTTGTGATTTCACTGAAGACTCCTAATATCTAGAACAGTCCCACAGACTCCAAGACACTTAACACCAAGTCCTATTTGATAATAAAGACATTCTTTTTCTCTGACAGGCCAAAATAAATGTGCACACCAATATTTTTTGTTGGCTATTCACTTATTTTGCAAAAATGGACATTTGCAATCTCTTCAATACATTTATGTTCGTGTCCTCTATCACTCTCCAACTTATGTCCTGATTTGTTCCAAGTTGAACACTTTGGATTTCCCATTAAGTTGTGAAGTCCAGTGTAAACAACACACTCCTATTCCATTGCCTCTTCCTCTAAGGCCCTAAACTCTTTAATGACAGGAATAAATATCGAGGCTAGCATTGGAGAGGGAAAAGTCATGAAATGATAGCTTGAAACGGTTTTTACAAAGAGCAAGCCTTGGCCCAACCTCTTTACTTGGGAGAGTCAGTCTCTCTCTCTTTTCTTTTTTTTTTTTTTTGTCTAGAACAGTGATTCACCTCCTTACCTGCATATTAGAATCATTCTACAAGCACCAACTAATGTCCTGGGGTTCACTTCAGAGCAATGAAATTAATTCAGTATCTCTGGGATGGCATTAAGATTTTCAAACAGTTCTTCAGGTAATTTCAAGATACAGCTAGAATAGGGAGGACAAGTCTAAGGTATGGTTTTGGGGTTGCTTGAAAATGACAGAGATTCCTCATTTTCCTTCACCAGCTTGCTTTCTAATCATGATCTGCCTCTGACAGTAAAAGCACTATAGTTGGAGATGACCAGGTCAGCCTCCTATGTATGCTTCATGGTCGGGTCAGTACCAAGCAAGACATAAGCTTACATTTTCTACCTGGCCATAAGGAATCTTGATCTTAAATATTAGGACACTGTAGAAATTTTCCTGACTCTATTTGCCTTCATTTTCCCCAGGTCTTGAGGGTAAAATTACCCAGCAAACACAGTATGTCTTACTTAACAGGCTGAATGCAATGATGATAATAGCCCTACCCTATGTTAGCTGTAGCCACATTTTAGAAGTAATTGTCTTTAATGCTGCCCATGTTTTAATAATAGGCAGGATATCATTATAAACGAAGTTCATTGTTGCTTTTAAATGGCTCCCATGTGCATGCTCTTGCTCTGTCCTACTTACTTAATCCTGCCACTTACATGCCTATATAGATCACTTTCTTATAGAAACTCCATATTCTCATAAAGTTTCCTCTCCTGTGAGAAAGGCTTTAGGCCTTCTCCTAATCATCACATAAGTCATCAAAGTGTTCACAGATCTATGTCATCAGCCCGTTTGACTTGAAGTTCTGAAAGTAGTGATCTGTTTTTCATAACTCTCTGTATTCAAATGACCATTACAGTAATCTGCTCATAATGGATGTTTCACAGGCGCACAAAATAAATGCCTGCAAATGTCCTCTGTATAATTTCCCCCTGTAAATGGGCAGTATTCCTCTATGCTGGAAAAAAGAAAGTCTGGATATATAATGGCAAGACTATACAACAGATCCTTTTAGATACTGTGTCATTTTACAGAACTCAGGAGTAATGAACATTAAAACTCCTTGAACATTAAAATTATACAAGCTTCAGCTTCTAAATAAGTCAAAAGCAGGAGAATGACAGAACTTTAAATGTAGCTGTCTTGAGAGTGCTATATTTTACATGGTGCGCAAAGGTAGTTAACCTTAGCTTGTATGCCAGATTCCTTGGGCTAATTTAATATCTTGTATTGCCTATATTCATTTTGTTTTCCAATTTGTGTACATTGCATATGTATTAGAATTAGCAATTTAAGTTATAAATATTTCTAATGATGTCTGTTTGCTCTCTAAAAAATTACCTTATCTTTCATTTTTTTACATTTCATTCCACCCACATGTTTTGGGATGCTCAGAATAAATAGAGGTACTGATAGAGATCAAGCAGTGATTTATTATCTTATTTGTAGTTTCCCTTTAATATATTAAATTGAACCTCTTGGCAAATAATTATCAATTACTTTATTTGCTATGCCTATCAAAATCTCACTCGACCTGTTTAACAAAAGATCAATAAAGATTAAACTCAGGCTAAATAGATTGAATAATGATATTTGACTCAGAACAAATACTAACTACTGATATGATATAGAGAGTTGTCTAATGTAATAAAGGTATCCCCAAATCCCTCCATATTTTGGCAATAATGATACTATTATAGAAAGCATAAGGTCTCAACTAAAGGAAAACAACAGATGAAAAACTCTTTGTGCATTATGGTTAAAAGGATTATTTTGTATACCTGTTTAAGGAAAACTCATTTTTTTTCTGAGACTAATCCTTCTAAACTGGATTTCTAAAAAAAAAAAAAAAACTTGTTTTGTATTTCAATAATGGATAAAAAAAGGCATGACTTTAGAACTTCTGTGGTTCTATGAAAAAACTTATAACAAAATCAATGGATTTTCTTGTGCCTAGACAATAACATAGACTAATTTTTCTTTTAAAGACAGTATCATACACACCCCATATTTTATTTTGCTTAATGTATCCACAGAAATTTATTGAGTACTTATTGAGTCAGGGATTGGAGACAGTCAAAACACAAATAAGGTCTCTGCTTTCATAAATATATGTTCTATCTAAAGGAAGCAGAAAATAGACAAGTAATCAATTTATAAATGAGATAATATTGCATGGTGGTAGGAGTTTAAAAGCACAGAGTGTTGGGCAAAGGAATGCTATTTTGGATAAAATGTGAAATCCTTTTCAATGGGCTGGCATGTAGGGCAGAAACTAGAACGTTGACAAGGAGCTGGCCATGTAAAACTTGATGCAAAAGAAGCTTGCTTCAAGCAGAGGAACAGCGAATGTGAAAGCCAGCAGGGGACTGGCTGGTTCACAACACAAATTATTGTTTATGATGTCTGTTTGAATGCCTTTTTGAATTAAAAAAGGAAATTACTGCTGTAATCATCAAAGCATGACTTACTGACTAAATCTGTCAGTACCTGTCCTGAGAACAGTGACGATTTGCATTTATTTGGCCACTTTAATTTTCATACATTTTAATTCAGCAGACAATTTGCAATTTTGTGTCTGGCAAAATCTCCCCATGAAAAGTAGTATACAGATAAGGAAAAGCTTCTGATTTATCATTCAAGTCATTCAGGGTCCAAATCACAATCTCCTCCCCTCCCAATAAAATAATATAACCACTTCACTGCACCGGCTGAGGGCTTTTCAGGATTGAGTCCATCTTACAATTGCCCATTTCAACAAGATTTGGCTGCCCACCATCTGCAGTACGCATTTTGTCATGAAAACAATGCCAATTCCACAACATCAAACAACATAACCGTGACAGTCATGGAAGGGAGGCCATATCCCCAACAATTACTAATAGAGCTTTTGTGCTGCTGTTAGAATTTTTCTTAAGAAAGATCACTTTCTAACATTAGAGCTGGAGACCATAACTCATTAACAAAATAAGAGACTCATTTGGTTTTGGTTAAAAATGAGATGAGAATGTGTTTTGAAGACTTAAAAGTCTAAATTAGAAGGGGGAAAATGCAAATAACAACTGAAACCTGCCTTCAAAAATAGTAGGCGAGCTGTCTCAGCAGGAAAATGGAAAACAACCAAGAACTAAGATCAAAAGTTTTAGCAAGATTTCTGCTGTTTACTCATTAATGTTTGTGCTTCTTTTAGATAGTAATATAAATGCAGAGATTATAGCATATTTCCTAGACAATAGATGTGTTGTGACACATAAATAATGAATAGTAAAATGTGACTGAGTCCTTCCTAAAACAGGAGAGCATCTGCATACCTCGATATTTCTGAATGGCTCAATTAATGAAAGGTAATTAGGGATATCTATATAAAGACATATATTTATTACTTTAAAGAGGATACTTTCCCTTATTGTAATGAAAAACAAAGTTCTTCCCAGCAGAGGTCATGCAAGGGTCTATAATTAAGGAGTGTTTGTAATTAAGACCATTGCATATGTGAAAAGTATTGTAGAGTAATTATAAACATTTAATTTTTTAAATGCATTCAGAGTTTCCTTTATAATCCTTTACCACATTTGGTTTTGCATTTGGATACATTTAGCATCATACAAAAATAAACCCCAATGCCCATATTTTATCATTTTTGATCTCACCAATTTAAAAATGTCAAACACCATCAACATTTAGAATGGCTATATTTTCAGAACTAAAATTAGAAAGAATATGAGAGTTATAAATATTGGAATTTCGAGGGTTTTAAAATAATTCTTAAGGAGTAATCTTCTTAATGGCACTTAGTTCTCCTTAATTATCTCCTTAGTAGGCTCGACTATTGAACAAGACTTTCCAGCACATCCCAGGACACATGATGACCACACTTATATTTTAGTTGTTATGGCTTTGACCTACACATTCAAATTTCAGCCATATTGGTGATACGGTTTGACTCTGTGTCTCCACCCAAATCTCGTCTCAAATTATAATCATGTGTTAAAGGAGGGACCTGGTGGGAGGTGATTGGATCATGGGGGTGGGTTCCCCCATGCTGTTCTCATGATAGTGAGTGAGTTCTCAGAAGAGCTGATGGTTTTAAAGTATGGCACTTCCTCCCGCTCACTCTCTCTCCTGCCACCTTGTGAAGGTGCTTGCTTCCCCTTCCCCTTCTGCCATGATTGTAAGTTTCCTGAGGCCTCCTCAGCCATGTAGAAATGTGAATCAATTACACCTCTTTTGTTTATAAATTACCCAGTCTCAGGTAGTATATTTATAGCAGTGTGAGAATGGACAAATAACAATTTGCATGCCCTTTCATAAATTTATATTTTTGCATATCCTAGTCCTTCTCTCTAGCCTACACTCTTAACTCCTTCATGTAGGGAATTCCTCTTCATTCTCTATGTCCCAACTTAAATAGTAACAATTTCTATATATTACAATTAGTTTCTATCTATCGAGTAGCTACTAAGTGCCAGGTATTAGGCTAAGCACTTTCCAAACATCATTTCATTTATTATTTGCAATAAATCTGTGACATTTTCTAGATATGAAACTTCAATAAAGAGGTTAACACAAGTGCTTTCAAGCTATTTATGATACAGGACCATTATTTTTATTTTTAATCTGTCACTGACTAAAACTTTTCTAAAATGTAATAAAAATAAATAGCTAAAATTATGAAATTTAAAAAGCTATAAAAACACAAACTTCAATTTATTTATTGTTAGATTAAATAAACAAAAATTAATCAATCTGCTCTAAAAGTTTCTAGCTCTTCATTTCTGTACTTTGTCATCACTGACTGGTGGCAGACTTCTTTTATCAGCTCTTGGCATACTTCTTTCACCTGCTCTTATACGGGAACTATACTTTGAGTACCACTGTTCAGCAACTTGTTACTCAGGTAGCAGATCAACATTCTTTTGACTGCAAAGTTTTGTTCTGCACTTTTAATCAGCAAGGCTTCTTTGTACATTTTATGAACCTAGACCAAATTGTCAATAGGTCCCAGCAGGAAATGCCTTTCTCAGCCACCTTTCACACTACGGCTTACCTCATTTCCTGTCCTCAATCTGACCTTTCTCTGTATGACTGACAGCGGAAACATTAGAGAATCATCAAGGAAACCCCACCTATCAGGGTGCAGTCCTATGACTCATCAGAACAAGGTAATCCACTGTGCCTGCAGTGAAGTTATTCAATCTTAGATAATGCCATACATGGAGCATCAGGTTCCTCTCATCAGGCTTCCTCCAGGGAGCTTTATGCCTACCAGTGTTTCCAGCATTCTTGATGATCTTCCTTTCAGATTTCCTGCAATCAGTTGCCTGAGGGTTTTACACCTACAACTCTGAGAATAAGCAGTAATCTATAGCACTGGGCAGTTTTGAAAAAGGAACGTTTCTCCCAAAGACAACCAAATCCACAGAGGCCAGGTTCTATTAAAAGGGACTCAATTAACATTTCCCAATAGAACAAATAACTTCTTAGACCAGAAACATCTGCATGCAAGTAATGTCCCTGTCTTTCTTCAGCATAATGTGGGGACCTAGTTTTACAATTTCATCCCTTAAAGACTCATTATGGTGTATGTTTTTCCTCAAAAAATAAATGGGTGGTCTAGCTTAAAAGTAAATATAAGTGTCTAAAATTTAGACAACAAAAAATGTGTAACACCATTTACTTTTTTTTCCAAGTCATACTCACAGTTTAGAAAAATGCTAGTCCTGTTTCAATCAGTCATTTTAATTTGTAATTCAATATACACAGTCTATTTCAGAATTTTATAACTTGCTATGAATACCAATTGCCCCTTCCCTTGAAATAGCCCAAATCTAAAATAAATATTGGAATATATTTCTGATACATTTAAGACCATGAGGAAGATTCATTGTAAGTTACATAGCTGAATATTATCACAGGAGAAAAGGTAGGTGAACAGATGCACCTAATTTGATGTGAGTCACTCGACCTGGCACTTCACAGATCCCTAAGTACATGTACTGAATGCTGCCCTCACCTCTCTAGTCATGACACATTTGCAATGATGCAAGGAGAAGCTTTATTCTAAAGTCAACTTCAAAATGCCTCAGGCTGGCAACAAATTATGTTGGTGGTTTCTGCAAGTGTGTAGTATTTTAAACATTACATAAACCTACATGAAAATTTCTAAATGTTCTAGAATATTCTTCACTGTTATTATCTTAATTACTTATTCCACTACCCAATTATGCCCAGATTGTTAGCCTAAACTTTTGCTTTTCTTCTTTTCTCTCCAGACAACTACCTCATGAAACCTAAATAACTCACTATTCATAAGAGGTCATTTCTCTGTTACCGAAGATGGATTTTCTAATTTGCAGATTATCCGTTCTTTTTATTCTTCTCTTCTGCTTTGTGCCCTTTGCCATTTCAGTAATTGATTAATGTTTGCAAAGATCTAGAGGGAAGTGGGGAGAAAATGAAATAAATTATGCTGTTTATTAGGAATTGCGATAAAAGTTGCTACTGAGGACAATGGCTAAAGTAAGATTTTTCCATGCAATGCCTCCACATCAAGAGCTATCTGAACACTGATAAACAACACAACAGTTTAGAATTGTCTTGAGGCAATTTTCAATTTTCTGGTTCTTTATAAGTAACTCTCTTCTCTGTAGATATGCTTATTTAGGTATTTCTCTTACATTTTCCTCTTTCAAGCGAGCAGACTTTCATTCTTTTGTAGCAAAGCTTTTTCGGTATTAATTCTAAATATTTTACCAGGACCTCAAAAAAACGTGTTTCTATATTGGATTAGTTTGGACTTTTTGGTTGCAAATAATAAAATTTAACTTGAGACAGTTCATTCAAGGTGCATATATTTATACATGTAGCTATATTGCATTTCTAAATATCTTAGTTGTAAGGTGTACTGAAGTGACCAAGATTTAATTCATCATAAAGGATACATGCATCGTTCAGACCTTGCCCACAAATCTCTCCATGTGCTGCTCCAAGCTCTTTCCCCTCTACTGGCCTGATGTATACAATGACAAGGGGAGGGGACCCAGAGATAGACAGAGTACAGAGGAGAGTTATTTTGGCTACTTGAGCAGCCTTCCTGGACAATACCATGAAACTTCAATATCTATTTGCTACTACAGTCTAAGTAATGGAAGATATTGGAGATTTACTTTATAATTTATAATTAATTGTATAAATATATGCAGTTGTTATTCTTGTTGCAAGCAATAAATAAGTAATAATAAATAAATTGATCAATTTTAAAATAGGATATTGTCCAGCTGATTTCTAGTAGTCATGCTCTACAAGCAGGGGATAAATGTTTTAAATGACTTCTCTATAATTCATCTAGTTAAATTTTTAGGGAAGTTTTCTGCAATGAATAGTCTTTAAGAATCAGACTCACACATCATAAAACACAAATCTTAGACTAAAAATATTTGTTTTTGTAGGGGGAGCTCAGTCATATCTTAGTTTTCTTCTCAACAGTAGGATTTTTAGCCTCTATTTTATGCACAAGGAGACTGTGTTTGCTTTCTGTTGCCACTGTAAAAAATTGCCATGCGCTGAGTGTCTTAACATTACAGAAATGTATGATCTCACAGTTGTGTAGGTCAGAAGTCTGACCTGAGTCTCACTGAGCTAAATCAATGTGTCTGTAGGCCTCCCTTCCTTTCTAAAGGCTCTATCGGATAATCCATTTCCTTTGCTTTTCCAGCTTCTAGAGGCTGCCCACATTCCTTGGTTCATACTCTCTTTCTCCACCTTCAAAGCCTGTAAGAGCAGCTTTGAAGTCCTCCTTATATAGCATGACTCTAACCTTCTCTTCCTCCTTCATTTCTACTTTTAAGGACTCTAATGATTATATTTGCCCTACCCTGAGAAGCAAGGATAATCTCCCTATTTTAAGGCCAGCTGATTAGCAAATTTAATTCTATCTGCAAACTTAATTTTCTTTTACCATGTAACTTAAAATATATTCATGGGTTCCAGGGATTGGGACTTGGACATTTTTGGGGTGGTGGGTGGGCATTATTTAACCTATCAAAGACACTGAGGCAAACAGATATCAAATTAGCATTCCCTGTGTTAGAGTCATTGCAGTATTTTATATTTGTATCCTTGCTAACTATCCTTTGGTTCTTCATCACAGATTAAATTCATTCTTCTATCTCTTTTAACTAAAATAAATCTTTTTGGTTTTTTGGCCAGGACTTCTGCATATTAGAAGAATTTGAGTTTCGATTATAATTTACCTATGTGGCTAAACCATCTTTGTGACCCAGTTTTGTTTAGCACACAGATATTGCCAACCACATTTGTCTAGGCTTTCATAACAGGTGACATTCTAAGCATCTTTTTCTTATAGTGAAATAAGTCTCCATTTTAACAGAGTGGTTTATCAGAGACACTTTTTCTCCCATGGCATAAATAGAAAATACATGCCTGTGACCACCTTCTGCTGCAGATTCATTGCCTACTCTTTTCTGTCATGCACTGTTTATGCAGCAGGCTGACCCCATGTGAACTACAAATCCCAGGCTTAGTGACCAGCTAGCTTCTAACTGGGTTCAACCAATGGAAGAAAAGGGCGGGAGATCAGAATGGAAAGTGAGAGGGCATAGAGTATTTCTCCCCTTCACTCTTCCTCCTTTGGCACCATATTTTCCTAGGCCCAATTCCACCTTTTTCCTTAACCATTGTTTCTTTCCATTGGGAGGCCACAGGCTATATTCCCAGATCCCACTGAACATTAATGATGCTATTTTCTCCCCTTTCCTACTCAGTGCTAAGAGTAATAATGTTATAGTTAAGAGTCATAGTAGCAGTTTATGAAGCATTTAGTAGGTCTAATAACCTTTAAAATTATATAACATTTCTTTCATAAGTTCCCTTTCATGAATCTTTTTATGACTTACACAGACCACTTATGACATGCTTAGGCATTCTGAGTTATCCTAAACATCTGTATTTTTACACAACCAATCAATTTACTTTAGGGCAAGAATTTACCATATGAGATTCTTTCTCATATAAAATCTTTTAAATTTATAACCTTCCTTACCAAAAATACATTTTTACATTTATAACCTTTGAATTAGACAAAAGTCATTATCCTTCCATTAGGAAGTTTTGGTTTGTACTGCATATTACTATGCAAGTCCTGTGAAGCAGTAGTAAATAAAGAGATTATCTAGATACTTTGTAAGTTATCCCTCCTCAAGAGATTTTTCAGTTAGATTTTTGCTATGGCTTGTCTGTATAAGTGTGGGCTATTTGTAAACCCCTGAGTTAGGCCTGACCAGGTTAAAGTTATTGGTTAGAAATAGAGCTATCAGAGAGAAAGATGAATTCAGAGACTGGGTAAATATTAAGCAGGCACCCATCTTGGAAAGTATATTTTTGCCCCAAAGAGGTGGGAATCTTTTCTTTTGGAAGGATAGGGAACCATTTGCCCCATTACTCAACAGGATTTAAAAGAGAGTTGCTCAGAGAAAGAGACTAGCTCAAAGTAGCTCTTGAACCCAAAAGGGACATTTATAATTTTACTTGCTGCCTCCAGAATCACCCATGACTTTGTCTTGTTGATAACAATGTCTGATTTGGGAGCCAGCCAGAGCAGAGAGCCCCTTCAGCTCAAGTCCATCGGGGGTTGGGATTCTTTCCCAGGAGCTCTTTGGCCCTAAGGGCAGTCTCATTTTCAGCAGCTGAGCTTGTGGCAGAGGGGGCAACCATGTGGGGCTTTTTCCATTTTTCCCATTGGGGCAGTTTGCCTTCCAGTGGCTTGACTTCCTATACTGATGGCAGTTACACATGAGGGTATTCTGAGGGTAACCTGGATGGGGCTGGAGAGCTTTTAAAGCAGCCAACAGTTTAGCCTGTCTCTTGTCCCTGCATTTCTCCTTTGTCCCAGCCCTGTCCTCCTTATTCTGCTCTCAGTTATAAAAGACTGAGGAGGTTAATTTGAGGATTTCCTGCATAAGGGCACTGGGTTCTAACGCTGACTTTCATAATTTTTTTCCAGTTCATTTTATAGGCTAATCACAGCCAATTTTTTGTTTGTTTGTTTGTTTAACATTTGGGGGAATGAAACTTTTCTCAGTTCTTGAGGAAGTATCCAAGGGGCATGTCCTGTGATATGGAGATGCAATTACCCATTTGCAAAGAGAGAACAGAGGAGGAAAAAAAGGAAAAATAAGGCATCTGCTTTTACTTTCCTATTATCCTGAATGGGGCATTCCCTGTTCATCCTTACGTTGCCCTTAGGGTTCTGGAATAAACTAGTGTTACCATGGGCCCTTAACCTTGGTCCCGTCTCATCACAGTTACCCACTTGAGAACAGAGGAGATACTGGAGTGAACAGTGGGCCACTTGTTCATCATTTGGGTTCTGGAATGAACTGGTCTTACTGTGTACCCCTAACCTTACCTTCATCTTTGTTCTAATAGTAATCTGTTAGTCTGTGACCAACCCAACCTATGCGTCTCTTGTGCCTGCGGCCTTGGTCAGCCTATATCCTTGTCTCCATGACCTTATAGTGACTGTCATTCAGAGCATTTTAGAAACAAAATGGTTGTCTCTTTTCTTAGATTCCCATTTTCTACATTCTTTAAGTAGAAGAGAAGCCTATTTTTCAGCTAACTGCTGCAAGAAGGCTGGACTTCCCTCCCTTTCAATATCACCTTCAAGGTCTTGATGCATGTTGGGAAGCATGTGGAAGTGGTTAGAGAAATGGAGGGTACAGGAAGAAGTGGGAGAAAGCAAGAGGGATACCCCTGGAAAGGCTTCATATGCTTGCAAAAACAGCAGCCATTAGATTCAATAGGGCAACATTTATTTGCCCTCCAGAGGACTTAGGGCTTGGGGTGAGAATGTATAAATGGCAAAAGAAGAATTTCCCTCCTCCCAAAGGAGTGCTACCTCAAGAAAAGCACATAAATGGGGTCCTTAAAGGACCACAGAGTGAGACCCTAGGCAGACAGACAAACTGTTTCAAAAACAACCAGAAAACTCAGCCCTGGGGCATTAACAGAAAAGTATTGATAAGTATTGAAAAGTATATGATAAGTCATAAGGAGCTGTCAGAGCTGGAGTTCTAATTAGTGTCTGTCCTGGCAATGTGTCAGCAGACATGGGAAATGTTGGAGGTCATCTGAGCTGGTAGGGTAAAAATAAGTGTAACTCTCAGGGGATATCTGCAAGAGAGCCCATGTCTTTGCTGCCACACAAAGGCAGTAAGAGCCATGGGCACACAAATAACAGGGAGTTTGTGTTTAAAAGTCATGTGGCATGCAAAGTAAAAACAAAGAGGCAGACTTGCCCCTGAGGTAGACAGTCCAGCAGGTGTGCAAGGCCATTTCAGAATACACACAGAAAAACAGGAAAATAGGCAGTGTGTGTTCTTGGGAAAGAACCAATTTTAGTTGAAAAAGCAGAGGAAACCCCAGGCATTGCACAGTTTTAAGCTTTAGTCTTACCATTCTCACAAGCCTTCTGTTTAGGAGGGCCATTAGTGCCTCAGTTTTACTTGGTGAGGACCCCAAGGTCCTTTCCACCCCCACGAGCCATCCATCAGGGTGATCTGTGAGATTAGCTTGAGAGAGCAGAGCCACTGTGGCAGAGATGAATCATTCTGGGAGTTGTTCAGTAAGCAGGATAGTAACAGGGGAGAAGAAAACCGTGTAGGAGGGGTTAAATGCCTCCAGCCAAGGAAAGTGAGATGTAGAGGTGTCTTACCACTGGAGCACGTATCCTAGTCATACAGCACCAAAGTGTGTTAGTGTTGGAAGTTATCCGAGTCATATGGCACCAAAGTATGTTACCGGCGGTGAATCCATATGGGTCTGCAGCAACCTCAATTCCTGCTTCCTCAGAAGAGAGAATTCAACTGAGGGGCATAAGGCAGAGTGGGAGACTGAGGCAAGTTTTAGAGCAGGAGTGAAAGTTTATTAAAAAGCTTTAAAGCAAGAACAAAAGGAAGTAAAGTACACTTGGAAGAGGGCCAAGCAGGAAACTGAAGAGATCAGATCGATGGTTTGACCTTTTGACTTGGGATTTTACATGTTGGCATTCTTCTGGGATCTGCATTACTTCTCCCTTGATTTTTTTTTTCCCTTGGAGTGGGCTGTCCACATGCACAGTGGCCTGCTAGCATTTGGAAGGCAAACGTGTGCAGTGTTTCTTGAAGTTGTACAGAGGTGTATTTGAGGCATTCTTCCCTTACCAGTTGAGTGTCCCTAGGAAGTATATCAGTTAAACTCCACAATTTTGCCTCTTACTGCACATGCTTGAGGCCACTTGCCCAGCTCCTGAGATCTTATCAGGAAGCTGCTGATCACCAGTTTCAGATTCTTTCCTGTCTACTGAAAGACTGGCTTTCTCTGGTGCTGGCTGCTACCAATTATTATTTTAGAGAGACAGTTAACAACTGCCTGACCACCACCTGATGGTAACCTGACATTCCTCGTGGGTGGGAAGGACCCTCTCCTGCCCTGCTCTTGCCTGACTAATTACCTACTGTAACAGTAATAACTTTCCACTGTTACTGGTCTCTGGTCCTTCATCATCCCTTGTTTGTTCTCCTCATTTGCTCCATACTTCTATTGAAGTTTTTCAACAAGTCTCTTCATTTGAAACAAATCCTATTTTCTGCTGGAATTCTGACAAACTATCAGGAAATACATTTCTCAAAAAAGGAATTTTTATGTTTTGTTTGTGATAAACAGATCTCCAGTATAGGGTCTTTCTGTATTTTCATGTTTTTTTTTTTCTCTTCCTCTTATATTTTGTAGATTCCTCATAGAGATCAGAATTGTTAGTTCATTCATTCATTACTCAATATTTATTTGGAATAAAACAGAGATTTTATTATATTGATGTACAAAACAAACAATATTGGAGCTATTGCCAACAATGGAGGTAGAGGGGGAGTCCTCAAATAATAAAAAAACTATGAAATTACAATCTGTCCTATCTGACATATATGTATATGTATAAAGTAGAACATATTCCTCCTATCTAGCTGTAATTTTGTATCCATTAACCGATATCTAACTATCCCCCCTCCCATTCTTTCTCTATTCTATAAATATGTATTATCATGTGTCAATCAAAGTAATAACTTTTAAAAGTAGAGGGGGCTGTGAGCATGAAAAGAGGGTGACTAACTGACTTTGGGGGAGAGGGTGATGGAAACTTCCTCCTGAGGTGATATATGAGCTGAGAACAGAGTGGAGTGGGAAAAGACAAAGCAGTTAGTGTGGTTAGAAGGAAGATTCGAGCACTGCACACAATGTGCAAGGCCTTAAGCAGGCATAGAACTTAACGTGCTTGAGAAATCTAGAAACCAGTGAAGCTAGATGGCTGAGAGCAAGGAGAATGGTAAAAGGTACTATGGAGAACAAGTCAGGGGCCAAGTAACTAAAGATTTTGCATCCATGTCAAATGCAATAAATATTTTGGTCATTGTATGAAGAGCTACTGGAGGTCATTGAATGATTTTAAGCATATGATTGACTTAAAAAAAAAAAACAAACTTGTGTTTTTAAATAATAGCTGGCTGCCATGGAAAAAGATGGTTTGTAAGAAAGCAGCAAGATATGAATCTAACAGGGTGGGAGATTTCTCATTCAGGCAAGAGATGACGGTAGCCTGGACCAGGATGGACGTAGTGGAGATAGACAAAAGGGGACAAATTTGGGAGATGTTTAAAATTGCCAGGACTTTATGAAAAATAGGATAAGAAATAGGGAAATACAAGAATGGGTTCTAAACTTCCAGCTTGGGCAACTGGATGAGGCCTTTACTGAGACAGGGACCATTGGAGGAAGTCCAGGTTTTGAGGGAGGGATGGCACATGTTTACTGTAAGATGTGCAGTATTGAAATGACTTTTAGGCTGGACATCCAAGTAGCTGAATCTCATAGACAGAGGCAGAAAGTTTCTGGCTGACATCTTGAGTGACAAGGAGGGAGAAAATGATGAGATTGAAAGAGGAGTTTTAAGAATTTTAGAGTGTAACCGAAGTGGGCATTGTGATTAATCTGGGGGGCTTTGGATGAAATACGTCATGCGTTTTAGAAACATTTATCAAAGGTTTTAAGAGCCCTTCAATCTCTGCTCTGCAGCCCATTCCTTCACCTAAGCTATAGTTACACTACTTTTTTTTTTTTTTTTTTTTTTTTTTTTTTTTTTTTTTGAGACAAAGTATCGCTCTGTTGCCCAGGCTGGAGTGCAGTGGCATGATCTCGGCTCACTGCAAGCTCCACCTCCTGGATTCAAGTGATTCTTCTGCCTCAGCCTCCCAAGCAGCTGGGACTACAGGTGCCCACCACCATGCTCAGCTAATTTTTGTATTTTTAGTAGAGACGGGGTTTCACCATATTGGCCAGGCTGGTCTTGAACTCCTGACCTTGTGATCCGCCCACCTCAGTCTCCCAAAGTGCTGGGATAACAGGCATGAGCCACCACACCCGACCTATACTACCTTTTCTAAAAGGAAATATTCTACTTCTCTTTTTCGGTTCCTATCTTGTTGAAAGAAATTAAGCCAAAAAAAAATCTTAATATTTTTCTCATATTCCAAATAAAATACATTTCCTTTTTCTAGTAATTAGTTATGAATTTAGTTATACAAATGATAGATTTTATTTATAAAATTTTTGAATAGAGTTTTTTGTTTTTTGTTTTGTGGAGGCTCTTCATTTTGAGATGTCATGGATCTTTGAGAATCAGATGAAATAATGGACTCTTGTCTCAGAAGAAGGTAAATATGCCCATACACAAAATTTTGGAATCAAAGTCATGAAGCCAGAGACCCCCTTGAAGTCCATCATCTATCCAAAGAATCCCTAGAGATGGGAAAGTAAATCCTCTTACTTTAAAGGATCACAGAAAACGTGTTTGCTATTTTTATCTTAATTTTAGTGATACAGCAGACGGCTTTGATTTTGGATGTATTAGGTATTTTTTTAAAGACTTGAATTCCTGATATTTTACATATGTTTTGTTTTAGAACTCATGGCTTTTAATGGTTATATATTTTGATACTTTTCATGGCACTGAGCTTCTCCACAAACGACACAATGGAAGATCAAAGAAGTTTTGAAGAGAGGAAAAAAGCAAACCTTGATTTCACAGTAACTATCTCTAGAGACTAACTTTCAACCTGATAAATTTTTCCTTTGGCAACCAAATTATTTTTTCCTTGTGCACAAACACATTTATTTGATTTCCCCTTATTCTTTTCCCCTGGAGGAATACACTGAAACTAAGCTGCATAGGAAGTATGAGAAATATTTTCTAGACCTTTATCTAAAACATAACAGATTGTAAACACAGTAATGTAAGACATGCAAAATTAATGTCTTTACTTTTCCTATAATTTTTTAATAGCAACAATTCTTCCTTCTGACAGTCCCTTACTGAAACTGCGAAGCCACTGTTTTTTATTGTGGGTTTTCGTTTTTGGCATCCCATTTTATAGCAATATACTCAATGTATGCTGGCTTTCTAGCTGGAACGTTGTTGTATATATAAAAGATTCTTCAAAATGTGCATGTAGTCAGATGTGTTTTATTTAAAGTCAGTCATTTGGCTGTTCTGGCCACTGATCCCAGGCCCCTGAGAAAGGAGAAATTGATTGTTGTGACCCATGCCTGGCACATTGCAGGCCCTCATAAGTAACTGCTGCCATGAAGCAAGCCAAGCATGACTTAGTGCTGGTAGAAAATCTAACTCCGAACTGCAGCAGCACCCCTGCTCTCAACCAGTGTCAAGGGCAGCAGTCCTAGAAGCATCAGGTTGGTGAGACCAGACTGCTTTGTAAACATTTCCTTAGAGAAAAATTTTAAAAAAATGAAGACGGCAATATTTCCAACTCAAAAGCTGGGCGAAAAGGATGGGAGAGGCTATCACAGAGTTGCCAAGCCAAGAGCTGATGATGATAGCAATAAAGGTAGTGGTTCACAGTGTGAAAGAGAAAACACAATAAACAGGACACAATGCTCCTGATGACATGCCAAGGATGTGCCAAATTCTAAATTTACCTCCTAGATATGATCACCCAAAAGGAAGGACTAGGCATAAGATTGTTAAATAGGTTTATATTTTAAGTTTTTCTCAAATGTGTGTTTTTGGAATCCTATGAGAGGAACATGCACAATGTTATTTCATTTTTTACATCTTTAGAATTGTCAGCAAGACAACTGCAGTTTTCACGCACATGACTGTGGCAAGGATCAAATACAGATCCAAAAACATTTTCCTTTGCGATTAGTTCTGAGGGATTATTGCAAGGTAGTGGTCCCTGAGAATTTAAATATTAGGGAATTTTGAGATCAACACATAGCACATCTAGGCATGGATACGCAAAGTTGCCGAAAGCAGTCTATTGCTCAAAGGTATAGATAGTGAGTAGGGAGGGGGGATTCCCTCTGGGGATGCTGACACTAAATACTAATATTTCTGCAATACTACAGAGACAAGTCAATCAGACCAGGGAGCCACTGATCAGACTTACAAGAACAGCAATAAAGAAAGGAACATGGTCAGGCACAGTGGCTCGTGCCTATAATCCCAACACTTTGGGAGGCCAAGGCGGGCAGGTCACCTGAGGTCAGGAGTTCAAGACCAGCCCGGCCAACATGATGAAATCCCGTCTCTACTAAAAATACAAAAATTAGCTGGGCATCCTGGCAGGCGCCTGTAATCCCATCTACTCAGGAGGCTGAGGCAAGAGAATCACTTGAACCTAGGAGAGTGGTGTTGCAGTGAGCTGAGATCATGCCACTGCACTTCAGCCTGGGAGACAGAGCAAGACTCTGTCTAAAAAAAAAGAAAAGAGAAAAACAAAGAAAGAGGCCTATAATATTAACAATAGCTTATACTTATTGAGAACTTAATGTATGGAGCCTCAGTACTATTCAATCCTCATACTTACCTAATTTTCTAAGTCTCAGCATTTTTCCTATTTTACGCATGAAAAGATTGAGACTTGGAGCAAATAAATAACTTGCTCTGTTCACACAAGTAATAAAGTATGAGTTTTAATCCAGACTGCCTGGCTACAGGGTCCATTCAGATGTTGACACTGCACTGTGGGACCAGGAACAGACATCTGACTTCCAGCATTCAGTTCCTAATGCCTGCCTATTGTTACAAGGAGAGATATGCTTCAGGCAATCTTACCCTGGTGCCATGGTATCACAGTATATATTTCACTCATTATTTTTTGTGTACTGTTTTGACAAATATGGTTGCATACCTATTATGGGCAAAGCTGTGCAAAGCATTAGGATGCAATAATGATAAGTAAAAATGATACAATTTTTTTCTGTCATGGAACTTACAAATATAAAATGGCAATGGTGACTCATGTTGTGAAGGATAGATAAATGAGGACGTAAGAACCTAGACAGGGCAATTTGTTCAAGTCAGCGTGGCCAGCAAAGGGTTCATTGGAGAAGCACTATTTGAACCAGATCTGAAAGATGTGCAGCAGCTAATTGTTTGAAGAGGAGATGAGTATGAGAGTATGATAGACAGGAGGAACATTATGTGCCAGGTTCTGTCCCTCTGCAGGTACAGCAGATAAGAGAGGCTAAAACACCAGGTGGCTGCAGCTGTGGGGGTACAGGGCTGCAGAGGAAGATAAAGCTGGAGAGGGGTACTCAGAATATGCAGAACCTCAAATGGCATTTAGAAGATTTGAATTCATTTATCCTAATAGCAGTGGGAAATCATTGCTGGTGGGTTCTGGGTGTTTTAAATGTGAAGTGAAACATTATGGTTAAAATATGAAGAAAGAATTGGAAAATGAAAGCTTGGAGATCATTTAGAGGCGTTTCTCACCAGGTGAGAGATGAGGGTGATTTGAACATGGTTGTGTTGATGGTGATGGATGGAAGTGTAGAGGTTGATGAGAGGTTTTAAAAGCTAGAATCAACAGAACTTGGAGAAGAATCAGCTAAAACGGTAAATGGGAGAAGACATCAAAGATGGCCTATGGGAGTCTATCTTCTTTAGCCATATGAATGCAGTGCCATTTACTGAGACTGAGAACACTAGGAGAGATGGCTTTGAGGGGAAAGTTACTGATTTGCTTTGGGGGAAATATTTATTTTGAGATGCCTTTGAGACATTCAAGTGGAAAAGTCAAATAGGTGGATGTATGGGATGAAACCCGAGGCAGGGGTTGGGGCTGGGGGATTCAAATTTGTGAGTCATCTGCCTCTATTCAGTGAGGTAAATTAAGTGTGTGGGTGAAATAGCCTGGGAAAAGATACAGAGCAAGGAGAAGAGGGCCCAGGAGGAAATCTGGAGATTCATCTATTTCAACCCTGCTCTCTTTGATTCCTGCTTTCCAAGCACCTTCAGGTTCCAGGGCGATCTGATTGCAGGGAGAGAAAGTACATATCCTGCAGACATCAGGTGTCCTTGTTCCTGTGACAACCCACTCACAAACGAGTTTCACAAGTTATTTCTGATAATGATGTAGATTCTTATGTACAGGTTCACATGAGGAGAGAGTGTGTGGATCATGTAAATGAGACAGTTACATTTGGTGTTTCAAAGGAATAGATTGGCATTCTGCTGCTGTCTCACTTTCATGCATTTCAGGTACAGTGAGTCAGTCTCTCAGACCTACACAGGACAGTCTTGGTTTCTTTTTTTTCTCTTTCAGGGCGCCATATCTAGTCTGACTCTCCCTCCTACAGACACCATGTTTAGCCTCCATGCAATTTAGTTATTTTCATTTTTCAACTTTCAATCTCCGTGAAAGTAAAAGCAAGGTTCTGCTATCAAGAGGTTCTAAAGAGACTGGGACTTTGAGGAGGATGGGAATGCTTGGAAAGAGGCATTATGTGGTGTTCTAGGGAATCAACGTGGTGTGAATTAATAATTGACAGTAAAGACCCAATTTAAGGTAGAGATTCTGAATTTATAGAAA
This sequence comes from Papio anubis, assembly GCF_008728515.1. Lineage (NCBI taxonomy): Eukaryota > Metazoa > Chordata > Mammalia > Primates > Cercopithecidae > Papio > Papio anubis. The sequence goes on from NC_044984.1 coordinate 76,985,006, forward strand.
ACCTGAACTGTACTGTTACACAACTTTCTTCCTCAAAACCAGGTAGTCAAACCTTAATTTCTTATGCTTTCTAGATGCTCTTTTTGAGAGAAAAGCAGTTCATAGTTTAACACCTAACAGTGATTAATGTTTACAGTAGGAAAGCATAATGGAAAAATGTATGATATTTTGGTTCATACTTTTACTATCAAAGGCATTTTTGTTGCTAGTAAGTGAAGGTGTGTTCACATCACCATAATTATGTTCACATTTGATGCATTTTGCTTTTCAGACCTTTTGTTTTGCTGTCATGTAATGAAATTATGTCTTACAAATAAAAGTATAAATATAATAGGAGCAAATTTAGACAAGTTACTTAACCTTTTTGTGCCTCAATTTCCTCATCTCTCAAACAAGGACAATAATACCCAGAGAAGGGAGAAAACAATTTTCTCCCATTTTTTTCACTCTCCTCACTTTTCTGCCTCAAAATAGACCCTTCTCCCTCTTAGAGATTTTAGATTAAACCTTTCAGTTCTATTTTTCCCCCTTCTTACTGGCTTGTCCCCACAGGATGATAGCAATTTATATATTCCTACATTCAAATAGTACCTGGCATTGTGCCTGGTACATGCTGGAAACAGGATTAAAGAACCAAATATATTAGGTTTCCTAGTTATTATCCTCAACTTGGTGCCTTGTTTTTTTGCGTTTTGTTTTGTCTTTAACCATAACACACTGCCATTCTAGTCTCATTTCTAGGTCTACAACACTCATTCCATCCATTCCATTCCATTCCATTCCTCCACCTTTCCTTCTTCCTTTCTTTCTTTCTTTCTTTCTTTCTTTCTTTCTTTCTTTCTTTCTTTCTTTCTTTCTTTCTTTCTTTCTTTCTTTCTTTCTTTCCTTCATTTCCTTCCTTCTTTCTTTCTTTCCTTCCTTTCCTTCCTTCCTTCCTTCCTTCCTTCCTTCCTTCCTTCCTTCCTTCTTCCTCCCTCCCTCCCTCCCTCCTCCCCTCCTTCCCCCACTGCCTCTTTCGTTCTTTCTTTCTCCTCTTCTCTTGGGACATGTGGCTGCCCTGCCACCCAGGCTACAGTGCAGTGGTGCATTAATGGCTCACTGCAGCCTCCAAACTCCTGAGTAGCTTGGACCACAGGTGCACCCACCATGCCTGGCTAATTTTTGTATTTTTTGTAGAGACAGGGTTTCACTATGTTGCCCAGGATGGTTTCGAATTCCTGGGCTCAAGCAATCTGCCTGACTCTGCCTCAAAAAGTGTTGGGAATACAGGAGTTCCATTTGTTTCTTAATTGATAATCAGCTTCGCTTAGAGACTACCTCTTGTATCTTTAGTAGCATGGAAACACTGACAAATATTTTTAAAGTTCTATTCATTTTGCTGAAAATCACCATATTTTTAAATCATCCAGGGAAACATATGACTGTCTTCTGTGTCAATACTTCTGATGCTCTGGCTGTCCTGCCTGATATCCTCCCCATTTGAAATCAAATCCCGATTATTCTGCACACAGATTCTTCTGCTAATTTCCTGAGGATATCTCAACCAGCTCATCGGCTTAATTAATCACCACCAAACATTGGTCACTGATACGGTTAGCTTTGTGTCCCCACCCAAATCTCAGCTTGAATTATAATCCCCATAATCCCCAAGTGTGAAAAGACTGACAAGGTAGAGGCAATTGGATCATGGGGGCAGCCCCCAACTCCATGCTGTTCTCATGATAGTGAGTGAGTTCTCACAAGGTCTAATGGTCTTATAAGGCTTGACACTTCTCCTTCCTGCCCCTTATGATGAAGGTGCCTTGCTTCTCCCTCACCCTTCAACATGATTGTAAGTTTCCTGAGGCCTCCCCAGCCATGCTGAACTGCGAGTCAATGAAACCTCTTTCCTTTATAAATTACCCAGTATCAGACAGTTTTTTATAGCAGTATGAAAACAGACTAATATAATCACCATGGATGTGTAACTTGTGGAGCCATATGTTAAAAGAATGATCTAAATATCTTACATTTATACAGTGCTTCCAACTTCACAAAATAGTTCATCATCCATTATCTCATTTAATATCCAAATAAGCTCTGTGAGCAATTAACTGAGTTTCAAAATAAGCTAAGAAGGAATTTAAGAAGTTAAGCAACTTCTTCAAGATCCTCCACTTTGTAGGAGCTTGGGTGGTAACTCAGAAGTTCTCGTCCTATATGATAGCAGAAAAGAGAGCAGGTACCCACCATATAATTGAGTTTTAATCTCTATACTTTGCAGTGTGACAGTAACTGCTGAAGTTAGCTTTTTTTAAAATTAATTAATGTAAAACAATGTGATGTTCCTTACACACCATCTTTGGCATACTAAGATTCACATCCATTAAAATGGCACTGGAGTGAGAGAGGGGACAGGGAAGAGAGATTAATGCCAGTGTGATAAATCATAAGAAAAGGGGAGAAATCTGCATATGAGAGAAGGGAACAATGCCAAAATATGGCTCTAGAGTAAAAGAAACAAACAGTTAAATGCCAATGAGAAAAAATTTATAAATTTCCATTAATCTTGTTGCTATGAATTGAATATTTGTGTCTCCCCCAGATTCATTTGAAGTCCTAACCCCAAGGTTAAGAGTATTAGGAGGTAGGGCTCTTGGAAAGCAATTAGGTCATGAGGGCAGAGCACTCATGAATATGATTAGTGCCCTTATAAAAGAGGCCCAAGGGGGCTGCCTTGCCCCTTCCATCATGTGAGGACCTGGGATCTATGAACCTGGAAGAAGGCCTTCACAAAACACCGAATCTTCCAGAGCCTTAGTCTTGGACTTCCCAGCCTCCAGAACTGAGAGGAATAAATTTTTGTCGTTGATAAGTCACTCAGTCTAAAATTTGTTATAGCAGCCCAAACAAACTAAGACACTTGTTAACTCTCCTGAAGAGTGGCATTATAACTCTCTGCGTAATAGTTACCTGCTGGACAACTATTGACAAAGTACCTTTGTTCTTAGAAGCTTGACTTAAGTGGTGCTATCCATCCATGGCAGAATGCCAGAGGGAAAATGATATTAACCTCATTCCTGTGTTCCTTAGTGATAGGAACCTTGTTACTTACTTACCGTTACATCCCCAGCATCTTGCAAATAGAAAGTACTCAATAAACCTTCCCTGAACATATGTTGGACTGAACAATTGAATGAATTCTGCTTTATAAAACCTTTGGAACATCTCCTATAGATATTTCACTATTCACTAAACAGAGGTCCAGTTACTTCCACCAAGGTTTGTCTAAGAGAACCAAATGGGCCTAACCTCCCAATATCATTTTATATCTGTAATAATCAGACCTTTCTGAAATTGCATCTTACTCATTCTAAGTGATCATTGTTTACATATCAAAACTCAGAAAATACAGATGAACTTTTATTTGCTTTAAAACAGTCAGCAGGACATAGAACACATAATCACTCTCCATCTGTTTCTTGCTGATCGCATATGAAATAATAAGGATCCTCCTTGTAAGCAATAGTTCTATTGTGTGCATCTGGCAGTAGAGAGAAAGAATGCATTGCCCTCTGGCTTATGGTTCCATTTTAGTAACTAAAAATATATATATATAAATAGGAAGACTGTATGTATAAATAAGTAACTGTAGCATATTTCTCTCACTGTTGGTACTCATCACTTTCTAATAGAGTTAACGATTTAACATATGCTGTTAAGTTGGACTTTATCATAGAAGCCAAGTTTTTCTTAAAAAAATCAATATTTTAATATATTTTGTATTTTAAACTGACTCCTAGAAATAAATGCAGAAAAAGGATGCAATAATTCAGTACAGTAAGCACTAACTATGCAACCACTGTGTGCCTGCACTATTTGGGGAATTTGTCTTTAACCATAAAAGGAAAAATTTTGTTTTTTTTCCTCTCATTCAATCTATTTGAACATTTTCTGGCTGTTGGAAGTTTTAAAAATCTTGATGTTCAATGTGGAAGTGGAGAAAAATGTCAAGCAATATGTGTAGCTTAACGGGGGGCAAAATGCAGTTCTTTTTTTTTTTTTTTTTTTTTTTTTGAGACGGAGTCTCGCGCTGGAGTGCAGTGGCGCGATCTCGGCTCACTGCAAGCTCCGCCTCCCAGGTTCAGGCCATTCTCCTGCCTCAGCCTCCGAGTAGCTGGGACTACAGGCGCCCGCCACCACGCCTGGCTAGTTTTTTTGTATTTTTAGTAGAGACGGGGTTTCACCATGTTAGCCAGGATGGTCTCGATCTCCTGACCTCGTGATCCGCCCGCCTCGGCCTCCCAAAGTGCTGGGATTACAGGCTTGAGCCACCGCGCCCGGCCTCAAAATGCAGTTCTTATTTCTTCTCTGCCTGGGAATGGGAAAATAGACAGAGATCATCTTATTATTTTAAAAAAGGTAAAGATTATTTTGTGATCAGCATACTTATTTGGAAGCAAAATTTGGAGTGTTTAAAAAGGCAGGAATGTGTATTAGGCAAAATAGCATCATGCTAAAAAAAGTGTTCAATATGTGGCTTTTGTGGTGCTGATTTTTAGACACACAGTAGAACTGACAAAAGTAATCTCTTTTGTATTATCACCAAGAAAAGTAGGTCAGTCTATTCTAATTGGAATGTCTGGGAAATCTTAAAAACTCAGAATAAGTGTAATCAACTTGTTTTTTGCCAATTAATAGACAAGTTGAGGGAATATGAATATATTAAAATAAATGAAGAGCAGTTGAAATACTTCAAAATGATGTGATTTCTCTCCTTTCCTCTTTTCTTTTCTCCTCTCCCGTCCCTCCCTCCCTCCCTTCCTCCTCCTCCTCTTCTTCCTTCTTTCCTCTTCTTCCTCCTCTTCCTCTTCCTCCTCTTCTTCTTCTTCTTTTCTCTCTCTCTCTTTCTCCCTCCCTCTATCTCTCTCTCTCTCCCCCCCTTCCCTCCCTCCTTCCCTCTCTGTCTCTCTCTCCTGGTCACTGGGCTTTCAATTCTAACTCCCACATTGGTGATGGATAAGAGAGTGACTTTGGTAGTTTCTCATGCATCAGAAGCAACAGCTGTTTTAACTGGCACATCAACATGACCATTACTGACAGGAAGTGCATTAGGACAATGAATGTAATCGAAGCTGCAGAATTTTGGGAGGCAACATACCATTGACCAACCTGGAATGTGGCCAGATTATTGCAGCTAATACTTCTTTCCAGAGAAAGGAACTGACTTTACAAAGTCATAACTTCATCTGGACTGAAGGTCTTTTCTCTCTGGCAGTTCTATCCCTCTCCTCTTAATGATATGCCATAGTTTAGGATTATTTTTTAAAGAAGTACCCAGCAAGATATATGAATGCCAACTTCTTTAAATGTATGTTTTGCCATTTTTACAGTTTATCAAACCAGAATTATACAAAATACCTAGGGAAAAATAAATAACAGAATAGATAAGGTAGTTGGGTAATGGTACGGTGAAAGGATTAAATAAACTTTTTATTTTACAAATTAAAATTCTAAAACAGATCACTTGAGAACTGGACGACTTACAATTCCACTCAAGTGATGTGCATTTATGGAGCAGGTGTTATGAAAAGGACTGGAGCACGAAAGGAATGAAGCTGTCTTTCAACATTGTAATCTCAAGGGAAATCTTACAGAACCAACGGCATAGATGGATACTGAGCGAACAGATGACAAGCGGGGTTGCTCCATTCTCTGGAAAATATCATGATAAGAAACAGATTTCAGCTGTTCCTTAAATTTTTCCTCTACTGGATGACAAAGCTGCCAAGAAATGAGGATACACAGATTATGACACAGAAATAACCCCTCCACCTGTATTACATCCTGACAAGTCACAGCATTTCTTTAATTCAAGTGTAGGAGACCTACTCATGAAGAGAAATTATCTTCTCATATGAAATATTGTATTCCACAAAGGAATAAAGCAAAACAAAGGAGTATTTCTGTGACATTCTTTAGTAATCAGTTTAAAATACGTCTTAACATCTGTAATCAGGGCTTCACATAAACACTAGCATAGAAGGTGGAATCCCACTTTCAAACAACAACACCAACACAACACAGACAGCAACAACCAAAGCTAGGAGAAATTAAAGGCAAAGTTATAATTACTCGAATTAGATACACATTTTACTCTAATTTAACTAAACATATTTTTCAGCTCTTGTGATACAAAATGGAACTTATGCCTGCTCCTAACATTTGTGGAGGCCAAGGCAACAATATAAAAGGAGGTCTATATATTACCACATACCTTTTAAATCAAGTAAACAGATCTTTCTGTTTACTGTGACAAATATACTTTCACCGCAAATCAAACAAAATCAGAAAATATGTGTAAATCTGTGTGTTTTACATGACTTAAATTTGGCAAAATACCAAATCTGAATGACTTTAACGACTATTGACTATTGTTTGTGTTGGGTATTTAGTTGATGGGCAAATGATGTCTTGATTAATCATACAATTAACAACCATAATAAATATATTATTGTATGTTATGGGCTAATGATGTCTTGATAACTTATACAATTAACAACCATAATAAATATATTATTAGATGTTTTCTATAAAATTTATTTTCTTCATCCATTTCAGCAAACTCATTAAATAGGTTTTTGAAATCAAGACTTTTACATATGTGATTTGTTTTCTTATAACATTAATGATCTAAAGAACTAAATATGTAATTATATTCAAAGTCTACAGAATTTGAATATATTTTCAATAACAAATGTAAAATAGAAACATTTTAATTATTTTGTTATCAAACAAAATTATGTCTTCTAAAATATTCATTAAAAGGTAGAATTCAAATTATAATTATTAAACATAAGTACTTAAAAAATTACTTAAATCTCATTAAATAATTTTAGTAAAATGAATCAATTTATAGCTCTACTATTCAAGGTCCATGTGGTTGCCAATATAAAGAATCAGTATCACACATTTTATTACTAGACGTACAAATACAAAGTTAAAAGAATGTCTTTCAGCTGCCATGTGCAACAGTTGAGAATAGCATACTAAATTTGCAAGTACAGACAGAATCACGAATGGGGAACATATAAAGAAGAAAGGCACATTGGGACCTAAGCAGTACAATGTGGTTGAAGGTGCTGAAAAAATAGTTACTGTGGAAGGAAAACCTACCCCAGCTGTTGGGTGACTTCACGAGGGAACTCTCTTGCAGTCCAGCATACAGAGTCCAAAGATGTGTGATGAAGTTGGGCTGATTCCAGCAGGTATGGCTATCCAAAGAGATTCAATCTGCTGGGTGGGAATACAGCCAAAGGAGCCCATAGGCATCAGGCTGTACTAGAAGTAAAGAGATGGATGGAACTGTGGTTTGAAGTGATATACAGCAGAACCTCCTTGAGTAGTGAGAGGGTCCAGGTAACAGAGCTCTACCTCCATAGACAAGCCTGTCAAAGCTAGGCAGAATGTCAGGGTCCCAGTCAAGTGGGCTTGGGTGCAGGGAAAAGCTCTACATCCAGATGGCTTTGAAATAATTAGAGAAAACCAAAGCAGATGTCTGGATGTATACATAGACTCGCTCCATACAACTAGGGTGAGAGGAAAGCAATGATTCAGTAGGCAAATGATGGGGGTGAAACAGGAAGCATATGCACCCCTGGTCCCCTCCACTTGCTGATGGTGCAGATTTTAGGCTCTGGTGAAAACTGTTTCCGGTTTTGGTTGAGGTTGACTCTATATAGAAAGGGAATTAATTATTGTAGGTGAGTGAAGCTCAGGAAGACATTGGCTGAACAATACTAAAACAGTTCCATGAGAGGGCAAATATTTTTTAAGTGTTCATATGGGATTGATAGGGAAATTATTTATTATTGGTTTAATCCATAGGTCCAACATATTGGTGAAAGCTAATTTTAACTTTTACTATGATGACATTTTGATGCAATATATATGGGTAAATTTGGCATTAAAACATTATACAAGTTTTCATTGTTAATATCAGGTGAAAGGATATATAAAATCACTTTTGGAAAATATTTATCATACCTATTAAGACCCTTGAAACTGCTATTTCCTATGAGTCAAAATGGGGCCCTGTGACTCTGCAATTACATTAATATGGATAGTTTTTGTGTCAGTGCAGAATGACTGAAATTGTGTATCACTTTCAGTATCCAGTATAAAATATATCTCCAATATGAGATATATTTTTACTGACATTGTACAGGATTTCAAAGAAAGTATTAGGTTTGGAATATGAACTTCAAGCGGCAGGCAAGCAAAATGCAGCATTTGCTTGTTCTTACTGGCTTTTAAAATTCCAGATCAACAACTTTGTCTTTATTCGACACGACAGACTCATAATGAAGGAGCCATGCAGTCATTTAGACTTGGGGGTCTGCACTTTATAAGTGGTAACAAATGAATCATAGGAAATCAAAATAATTTGTATTGATGTTTTACCTAAAAAAGATCCTATTTTAAAGAATATTTTAGCTCCTCTGACTGATCTAAACTAGGAAATGACCTCTCCTAGGAAATCATTTAGGTGAAAGAATTTATTTTGCTGATATTCAGGAAAACACTTTGATTTTTAACTGTAGTTTAATATTATTTCCTGCTTATATCTTTTAGATAAGAGCCAACATATCAGTCTCCCTTTAAAAACATGTTCCTACTTCATTTAAATTATTCTCCCAATAGTCGGCTTATTGAAATAAGGGTTGGCATTACAGACATAAGCTGTAGTGTGTATTTTTAAAATACATTTAGTAGCATAACTAAAAAATACACAAAAATATTGATACTTAAGTCCAATGACTTACTGATAATGAAATGACATGAGTGTGTGCTCTGCCAGTACTTATTCATAGTCACATAAAGTGATTTCCTAGAATCACTTGTTTTATTGCAGTAGCAAAAATGACACGTAACATGAAATCTACCTTCTTAACAAAGTTTAAAGCATACTATATAGAATTGTTAACTAATATACACATTGTTACACAGCAGATCTCTAGGAGTTTTTCCTTCCTGTATGACTGAAATTCTATACTCATTGATAGCACCCCCTCATTTCACCTCCTTTTAGACCCCTGGCAACACTTTCAGTTGCCACTTTTAATGAATGATCCTTTAATAGTCTGTATTTCTAGAATTCTGCATACGTACCTATTCCCATTGTTATGAATTTTTGGTTTAAGTTGTTTTTACTAAATAATTGTTTCCAGAATCTTCAAAAGCTTTCCAGGAATGACTAGCCTTTTTTTTTCTTTTTCTTTTTTTCTTTTACTTCTCTGTTATCTGGTGTTTCTGTTATAAAACATAATTCTTAATTAGAAATTTTAATAAGATGAAGTGACAGAAAATGTAATTGGTACATCTTTGTGTATACATTGCATTCTTTAATCTCTGCATCTGACCTCAAGGTAAAAGGTTAATTTTATTCTGTCTACAAAATAGTTTGATAAGGTATTCCTTGATGCCTCTCTGCACGTAATGGTGTCATCCCTCAGTTGGCTCTGAATATTAGTTTGTGAGATAAGACTTCTAACAGTAGTAGTCCATTCCCTAGCTAAATCTTAGCTTCTTAGTGTTCTCTACAGGAATTTTCTACCACTAGTATGTCTATCTTTTCTATTCCAAATTTTTTATATCCTACCTAAACTCTAGACTTTGCCTTCATTTTTGTTTATGCAAAATTTAAACATGATTGTGTTTGTATGGTACACAGGTCTATCTACTTCCATTCCATTTTCTCACAAAAAGCTCACCAGAGCAAAGAAGACGACTGTTGACATTCTCCCAAAAGCTGTTCCCTCACCATATTACAAAGGGCTTAAAGAAGGAGAAAGCTACTATATCAAGTCTTAAATTGCCCTATCATAAAAATGGTTCTCAATACCGTTAATAAGATGGACACTGTAATATAAAGACCTAAAAGGCTTTATATAATATATAATATAGAATCCTGGGTCATCGTTTGGTCATTGTGTAGTCAAGTTACATAATATTCTTGACTTTCAATTTTGTCATTTTTGAGAAAACAATAATAATATCAATCTGAGCAATACTATCAATTCTCTATTGTGAAAATTAAGTTATATGCATATTTAAAGTACCTGACATGGTGCCTGTGCAGAGTAAATGCTGAACACATACAAAGACCTTTCCTTTTGTGTTCTTACTTCAGAACTCTGACTTGTTTCAGCAGTGGGTAGGAGAGACTGTGAAGGAGATGAAGAGATTAGAAAAGACATTGTGTTCAAACAAGGTCTACATGTGGGCAGCCTGAGCGCTTAGCTTTAAGTAGAATTATTTGGGCAGATATTGACACGTGTATCCAAAGCCAGGTTAAAGGATGGGTGAACTGATCTATTGAAGACACCAAGTCACCACTGGAATTAATTAGATATATGGTGCATATGTAAATCCTTTTATGAGTGGCAAAGTGTAAAAATGATCGATCCCTTGAATTGCAACTCAAAACTACTCTGGGTCAGAATCAGCCTATCTCCACTGGCTATTCTGAAGTATGCCCCGGTAAGTACATGGCCCTGTAAGTACTGGCCCTGCCACCAACCCTGAGACAAAAAGTCTGTAGTTGCTGTCAGCTGAAATGTTAAAACTGACTAGAACACATGGTATATGATATTTGTTGAGAATCAGTGATTTATATCCAAAGTTTAAACACTGATATGTTTCCAAAGATACTGTCTGGTTCTGAAACATCACAACAGTAAAACTGAAGATAGAACATAAACGACAGAAAAATGAAAAATGTTTTGTAGGCATTAATATGCAAGAGATAGAGAAAGACAGAGAAGAAAAAAATTTAAGTACTAGAAGCTTGTAACTATATCCATTAAAATCACTTATCACTTGTGAATGCTGGTGACTAGTGCTGTCCACGTGACAGTACAGATGTGAGTGATAATTTCAGATAAATTAAAATGTTATATCGCTTTTAATGCATATCATAAATTCCTCATTCTGAATATAAATACATGTGGAAAAAATATTTTAAGAATATCGATGAGAAGGGATGACACTCACATATTTTAATCCTATCCAGCCTGTTTTGCTATGGATATTTTAGGCCATAGATATTTATTTTACTTTTCGTACAAAGAAACTCAGAGAACAGACATAATCACATTCATATACCTAAATACCTACATACGCATAATCACATACCTACATATAAATATACTCAAGATATAAATAAATTTAAAAGAGGTGGATAAAAACAAGAGCCAAATTATAGGGACTTATAATAGCAAATGGAAATAAAATTTTAAGTGTTATAATTAAACAGGGTTTGGAAACAATTTTCAAAAAGAAGAACAAAATTGTAGAAATTATACTACCCAACTTCAACACTTATAAAGGTGCAGTAATCAAGACAGTGTGATATTGGCATAAAAATAGACAAAATAATCAATAGACAGTATATATGCACACAAATGGACCTATACACACACACACACATATACATACATATATATGTCAATTGACAAAGATGCAAAGGCAATTCAGTGGAGAAAATAGACTTTTTAAACAAATTGTGCTGGAACAGATGAATATCCAAGGACAAAAATGGACGAGCCTTTGAGCCTAGCAGTGGCATGTGATTAATGCAGGGAGCGGGTTGTAGAGGATGAGCGCTTCTGACATAGGTTCCCATTTGTGCTCAGCTTGGGACTGATGAATTCAATGTTCTCTTCATCATTTGTCCACTTCAATCCAAGGACTGACTCTGTGGAGCTGACTGCCAAGAAATAAATGTCTTTGCTTCAAATCAATCATTGCAGACAATCTATTTTATTAGTTTGTATATCTCAGGACAGATCTTTACAACACTTATGAAGGTGACTTTGTGGTTTTGTGTATTAACTTTTAAATGCTTTTGTAGGAGCAAAATATGGAAAACTGAAAGAATAGGTTAGAAAGGACCAAAAAAGATGAAAGGAAGGACATTTGGAAAGAGAAACACAAGATAGTGGAAGTCTATATGTAAGGCTATAAATATGCAATTCACTTATAATTACTAAAGTAATAATATTATGAATTATAATTTTTAATGAGGAACTTCATTAAATCTATTGCAAAAGTTTTAAATACATTGATTTTGTCACCTATTATTAGATTAATAGGTCGAATTGCAAACAGACTTTCTAGTCATTTCAGAGGAATAATAAGTGGATTAAACATGTAAGGTGTGAATTTGTAGTGGGGTTTTTAACATGATAATATTGACTTCTGCAAATCTTGTATTTGGTTTTTCAAATTATAATTTACATTAATACTTTCATTATTGTGTTGCAGTGTGGGTTAGGTTATTTATCCTAACTTTTTTTTTTTTTTTTTTTTTGAGATGGAGTCTCCCTCTGTCTCCCAGGCTGGGGTGCAGTGGGGCGATCTCGGTTCACTGCAACCTCTGCCTCACAGGTTCAAATGATTCTCCTGTCTCAGCCTCCCGAGTAGCTGGGATTACAGGCGTGGGCCACCAGGCCAGGCTAATTTTTAATTTAGTAGAAATGGGGTTTCACCATGTTGGTCAGGTTGATCTCAAACTCCTGACCTCATGATCCGCCTGCCTTGGCTTCCCGAAGTGCTGGGATTGCGCCTGGCCTATCCTATTTTTCTAATGGATACAGTGTATTGTATTAGAAAAAATGTATATGCATGAGTTGAATATATTTGTTATTAAAAGTGTGTGTGTGTGTATATTTTATGGGGGAGGGTTTATGTTATACATAAGTGTATACTCTTTGCAGGTTTCTACACCATATTGGGGAAAAATCAGGCAAAAGTGGTAGACCAAAAAGGCTTCCACAGTATTCTATCCAAAATGATCTGAGGGTGTGTAGAGAAGAAAGATTAATTTAACCAAAGCATCGTGGCTGTGCCCAGGAATTCCCTCTCCTGAGGTAGATCCTAAGTGGGATGAGGCCTTTTTTTTTTTTTTTTTTTTTTTTTGAGACGGAGTCTCGCTCTGTCGCCCAGGCTGGAGTGCAGTGGTCGGATCTCCGCTCACTGCAAGCTCCGCCTCCCGGGTTCACGCCATTCTCCTGCCTCAGCCTCCCGAGTAGCTGGGACTACAGGTGCCCGCCACCACGCCCGGCTAGTTTTTTTGTATTTTTTAGTAGAGACGGTGTTTCACCGGGTTAGCCAGGATGGTCTCGATCTCCTGACCTCATGATCCGTCTGCCTCGACCTCCCAAAGTGCTGGGATTACAGGCTTGAGCCACCGCGCCCGGCCGGGATGAGGCCTTTTGAATGGAAAAATAAGGAACGAGACTACTGAGTAGTGGTTGAAGCACAGACTTTTGGAATAAAAGACATAAGTTCAAATATTAGCACCACCACTGAGAGGCTGTTCAGACCATGAGCAATTTACTAAACTTCTCTGTGTCTCCTTTTCCTTATCTGCAAAATACAGATAGTAACGGTACCTACCTCCCTGGGCTGTTATAAGGATTAAATGAGATAATAAATGTAAGGGGCTTAGTACGATGCCTAATATCTAGACAAATGCTCAATAGCTGGTAGCCGTTTTATAAATAAAAGCAGGTCACCCATGGGGAGCACAGAAGTTCATATCAAATGATTCAGGGCTAAAGCTTTGAGCTATGGGAGGATGTTGACAACTAACTGGCTTTTACATGAAATTTACCAGAAAACACAAGTGGTGTTTGTCAGCTGACAGCTTACGCTATTCTGTCTAATAAATTAGCCACTGGCCACATGTCACTAAATTAATTGAAATTAAACAAAATTAAAAATGCAGTTCCTCAGTCACAGTAGCCACATTTCAATTGCTCAATGGCCACATGTAACTAAAGAACAGTGAAACAGAAAATCACCTCTGCAGCACGGTCTGCTGGACGACACTGGCTTAAAAGTTTCATGTGGGTTGAACATCAAGGCAACATTCATGAATAGCTGGTGAATTGAACCAATGTCCACATCAAAATTAATCTTCCTTAAAAAATCTGAGGCTTATCAAAACTCGGTTTCCTGATATTCGGTGCAATTTTTCAAGCTGTTAGAGCATTCTTGATCACTGTTTATATCAGTGCATGTGAATGCATTCAGAGAGATTCTATAAAGGAGGCTGTCCTTGCTTTTCTTGATTGAGTTTTTGATTTCTATCATTAGCCTCAACATCTCTGCAATTATTCATATCTTGTTATTAACATGTTATTTCTACACTCCTCCTCCTCCTTGTCTCTTCCCTCACCCCCACATTCTCAGAATTGGAAGCTGGGGAGACTGTGAGATTCTTAAAGTGATCATTATTTTGCTAGCAGCTGGTTCTCTTAACAGTCCCAGTTTTGAGATATAGGTGACGAGGTCTGTTTCCGTGCCTGCCCTGTTCTACTTATATTCCTAATGGATCACAAGTCTTGGGATAAAGTGATGTTATACATTGTAGTGTCTGCAGGACAGCACTTTATGGTATGCTGGGAAGCATCTAAATGTAACATGTGTAGCCAATGCACTTACAGTCATTAGTTAACCAAGCCGCCCATGTGCCTGTTTCAGCTCCCTGACCCACATTTCATCCATGCTCTGTTGTTTTTCTCCTGCAGGGTTATTTCCTGAGTAAATCCCAGAGCTTATGAGTCCCCCCAGCAGAGAGCTCTGTTCTGACCTCCCTAAACAGGCAGTTTCACCTGCTGGGCTAGTGTTTTTCTGCTTCTTAGTCAATCTGTTAAGATTTTAGAAGGAGATACTTGGATACCTTTTCAGAAAACATATGGAAGATTGTAATTATTTTGGCCCAGTACAATTTTAGAATTGAGAGAGCAAGGAAGAGGCGCAAATCTCCTGCTCATAAATAACCAAATCTGTAGGCACTTTAAGAAGCGTTCTGTGCTGCAAGAGAATTGACGTGCCACATTTCACCCTTGGCACGCTTTCCAAATGAATTGTTCAAAGAGAAGTTATATTAGGACAAATAGAAATGACGACCAGGACCAGATGTGGATTTTTAGTTAATATTTATGCAACACCCAAAGGGAAGATAGTATTGCACAATAAACTAAAAATGTCTTAGGCAAATAAGGAAAACTTTACCCTGAGGAACTGGCACTGCAAAGGTATGAATTATACAACAAAGGACTGGGACTGCAGAACAAATGCAGGGTAGGTCGGGGCTACTATAAAAAGGAATTCATTGAGGAAGTGGTGAGGTAGCAGATGTGTGGAACCTACTTCAGGAAAATAAGGGCTTAGCGCGTTTTTGGCCAGTATTGTGTCTAAGGTAGAAAATTCAAGCCAGCCATCCTAATTTCCTTCATCTGTGGAGAGCAACAGTAGCTTTAAATAGAACATACACATATTCAGAACTGATGCTGCAATCTCACATCGAATAAGTACACCTTGATAAACTAAAAAGCTATGTCCCCAGATTTTAAATGATCTCCAACAATAGTGATGACATCTTTAATCTGATTTTCCTCCTAAAGTTGTTCCAGGAAGGTAGAAAATGCAGGAATTGGCTGCTTCTCAGCCCTTGGAGAGCAGTCTGAAAGAGACCATGGCTTAATGCTCTGGAAGGATATTGAAACCTACATTAAATTATAATAGAAAAATTTGTTAAAAGCAACTGGATTTCTCGAACACAGCTGGGTTTTCAGCCTTCTATTTATCAGGGAAGGCAAGATGTGCCACTTTACAGCACATCTCCCAATCACCTAGGCTTCCAATTCAGAGGTATTGGGAGGCAGGGAGAGGAGAAAAGGAGATGGAGGAGTGTATAAAATTTATTTAAAACTATTGGAGCCATGGCTGGGGATGGTGGCTCATGGCTATAATCCCAGCACTTTGGGAGGTCAAGGCAAGTGGATCACTTGAGGTCAGGAGTTCAAGACCAGCGTGGGCAACATGGTGAAACCCCATTTCTATTAAAAATACAAAGATTAGTCAGACTTGGTGGCACAAACCTACAATCCCAGCTACTGGGGATGCTGAGGCAGGAGAATCGCTTGAGCCCGGGAGGCGGAGCTTGCAGTGAGCCAAGATTGGGCCACTGCACTCCAGCCTGGGTGACAGAGCGAGATTCTATTTCAAAAAAAAAAAAAAAAAGAAAAAAAATTAAAATTAAAATAAAACTATTGGAGCCTTAAAAATGAACACAGCTCTGGAAAAAGCTTACAAGCTTTTAGCATGTGGAACCCAAAGCTCTCTAATATTTTTACATCTCTGAGTCCTCTTGATAACTGAAGAGAGCTGTCCATGTGACTCCCCATGACGAGTAATCCTGCAGACTTGATGCATTCTGAAAAATTGTGAACCTGCTCCCTTCTTCTCTCCTTGGTTACTACTTCATGATCTTTAACACTAACAACAAACAATAAATCAGCGATGAAAATTTGTGGATTTTTCAGCTGTTATATAGTTTCTCCTAAGCACATTTATTTTGTTCATTTATTAACAATCTTTTTAAAGCTTCTTCTCCTTGTCCAGATGTTATAGGCTCTGGGTTTTATGTGGAAAACAAGACTGACAGGATCCCTGACCTCGTGGAGCTTCCATTCAGTGGTGCTTCCAGATACTAATACATACTATGAAGAAACGAATACATGGTAGTTGGATAGAGATTGATGGGGGAGCCGGGCGCGGTGGCTCACGCCTGTAATCCCAGCTCTCAGGGAGGCAGAGGCGGGAGGATAGCTTGAGCCCAGGAGTTCGAGACCTGCCTGGGTAATATAGCGAGACCCCGTTCTCCACAAAAAGGAAAAAAAAAAAAAAAAAAAAAAAAGACAAAAAAAAAAGAGATTGATGGGGGAGAGCCTACTTTATTTCTGAGGTTATGGCATTTGAGCTAAGACCTGAATGGTGAGAAGGAGCTAGAGAAGGTTTGAGGAGAAGCACCTCATGCAGGAGGAAGAGAAAATGGTTAGTTCCTGAGAAGGATGTCTATGTTGTACACATATGAACACAATGTGAAGCAAGAGGGCTAGTCTGGGCTAAATGAAGGCGTGGCTGGCCATGGTAAGAATTAGTTTTATTAGCTGTACAACAGGAAGTTGTTGGACATTTAAAAATACAACAGGAAGTTGTGGAACATTTAAAAATTGGGAACGTATAGGTTTTTCAAAGGAAACTTCTGCCTAAAGTTAAAATTGGGGAAGGGAGGCATTGCAGGAGTAGAGGTATGGGGAACACTTAGAGGGCTACTGCATTTGTCCATGCAGGACATGAGGGTAGCTGGGTGGACTCAAGTAGTAAAGATGTGGTAGGATGTGTTTTGGAGGTAAGTGTCCAGGTTTTTGTTAACAAGTGAAATGAAATGAGGAAGCCAGAAAGCATAGTAATAATGATATACTAGCTAACACTTAGATTGCATTTTCCTGGTCCCTTTTAGGTGTTTTACATATGTTAACTACTTTAACACTCATAATAACAGTACTCATAAGTACTATTATTATCACTATTTTGTAGATTAGAAAACAGAGTCACAAAGAGTTTGAGTGACTGGCCAAAGATTGCCTGAATAGTAATAGCAGAGTATGCACTCAAACTTAAACATCTGATTCCACAGTATGTGTTCTTCCTTCAGTGTTCTAGGACACCATATACATATTTTATGTATACTATATATATCTCAGCATGTAAGTGCATTGGAGAGACACAGAGCATCATGGTGGACTGATATGATTTTCAAAATTTTCAAGTGAGCAAAGGTTATGTGGGAAAAGGGTAAAAGATCAGTCCCTACCTGTAAAGATATAATTCCTTTTATTTTTGTTTACATATATTTGTCGAGGGCACAAAAAAATGTGCTACTGTGGATGGCATAATATTAATAAATACTCATCATTTTATCTGTGTGTATCCAATACAGATTTCTCAGATTTCCTTGTGAAATCAGGAAAATACGTAGCTTTGGTCTACAGATACCCAAACCACGGCATTTTCTTTTCAGGCCACTGCTAAACACCCAGGGGGCTCAATTTCTTGCCACAGTTTCGGAGAGTTTGCTGGTTAGGTGCTGCTCTTGGTTGTAACCAGTCGGCCCGCATGGAAAACAGACCTCTCTTCCACACCTTGTGGTTACTATGCAGCAGGGGGCGCTGCAGTAGTGTTCATCGCGGTCCACCGGAGCCACTCGCCCCGCCAGAAAGGCGACCAGCCGAGAGGAGGCGTGTCAGGCAGCCCTGGGTCCTCTTCGGTCTTGCAACTTTAGTACCCAGAGCTTGTTCTACACAGACCATTCTACACCATATTTCATCATGTTGGATGTTTTCCATCCAGTCCTGCCTCCGAGCGGAAAGGAAAGGGCATTAGCTTCCCGCCTTACTAGATTTAAGCATAGTACTGTACCGGCTTGCACTAGAGGTTTCTCTCCTGTGTTCTCAGGGTCAACCCTACAGTCCCCCTGAAACCACGAAGGAGTCCCTGGGCAGTTGCTGCGGGGTGTGTGTGTCTTTCTTTCCCTTTTTGGGGTCCTTTCTTTTTAACCTTACTGAAGGAGGGAACATTTCTCTCCCTACAGGTCTTTCCATTGACATTGGGGCCAACCGTGGGCTAAGAGCTGAAATCTCTCCTTCCTAAGTTGCCTCCAAGCTCTCCACTACTACCTGCTTCCGCCCCATTTAGTCTCACACACCGTGTGCGTGAGAGATCGCCCGTGTGTTTGTGACAACCGAAGCTGCAGCAGTCGCCAAACCTGTTCTTCCTCTCCTGGTCTCAGAAGTCTCTCCAGCTGACCGGACTTACGCCTGGCAGCTCTTGGCACACACAGCGCTGTGGCTGAGATTCAGTAGTGCCAGGCGCTGCCAGGCAGCAGCGGGGCGAGCGACCACCTCCTCCTTGGCCTCCTTTCTCCCGGCTTCCCCTCCCAAGGCGCACTGTAGCTACTCCTTTGGGCTGTCTTCCAGCCGTCGCCCTTGGGTCCCGGGGGCTTTCCAGAGTGAAATCGAAGGTGAAAGAAACAAGAGGGCGGGAGGCTGGTAGGAGGAGCCTCCAGGCTAGGGAGTGTGGGTGGAGCCTCCAGCCCGCGGAGCAGGGTGGGAGGAGCCTTCCGGGAGGATCTGGGTGGAGAAAGGGGCTGGGCCAAGCCGGGATGGAGGGTTGGTCACGCAGGCGCGGGGGGCCGCGTCGAGAACCCCACGCGGGAGCTTGTGGAGTCTCCAGCCACCGCTTCTCACTTCATTGGAGAAGGGAGCTGGGGCTGGGGCTGGGGCCGGGAGGGAGCTAATAAACAGTGAATGTGCAGCAGCCGCCTTGGCGGCCGGAGTCCGCCCGAGCGACACCGGAGCAGTGCACCCGGGAGGCGGCGAGGGGAGGCGGTTCGCCTTGTCCCTCCCACCCGCGCCTCTTTCTCTCTCTTCCTCCAGCTGGTCCCAGAGCCCGGCTCGGTCCGGTCCCTCTGCCCCCATCCCGCACCCTTCCACTTCCTCCGAGTCCCACTCCTCACCTAGGACGCCCCAAACTGCCATGGGTTAGGGTGGGAACCGCGACCCGCGCGAAAGACCAGCCCTGCGCTTCCGCCGGGGAACGCGGAGCCCAAACACCGCTCACCGCTTGCGGGCGCCGGGCATGGGGAGTGTAGTGTGAGCCCTCACCCGGGGAGGACGCAGGAGCTGCGGAGCCGGGCGCGAGGAGGAGGAGAGGAGTCGTGGATTGGAAGGACCCGAGGGAGGGAGGGTGGGGAAGCGACGGAAAAGTGAAGCTGGGAGGAGAAGGCGGCGGAAGGTGGGGATTGATGCTTCTGTTTTTTGTTGCCGCTGCTGCCCTCGCGCTGGGAGCCGAGCCGGAGGGAAGGCGGTGGAGAGATGATTGCAGAGTTGGTGAGCAGCGCTCTGGGGCTCGCCTTGTATCTCAACACCCTGAGTGCGGATTTCTGCTATGATGACAGGTAAGGGGCCGAGAGGAAGGGGCGACGGGCTGCAGGGGGCATACTCCGCGGTGGCTCTGAAGCTTCCCGCTTTAAGGCTCCAAGTGCCTCTTGGAGGAATTGGTTCAGCACCTGATGGTTTAGGCAACACATAAACATTAACACCTAAATCAAACACCCGGGACGTGAGCGCGCTGGGCGGGCCGAGGGAGTTTCCGCTCCTAGTTTGCAGCAGGTTCTCGCCCTTGCTTCTCGGCTGTTGGCAGACGCTTGAGTTTCTTAGCGGAAATCCCGGCAATTTGGGAAACTGTTTAATGAGCATATTAAATTAAAAAGTCTTAGGTATTCCTTGATGCAACAAAAGCACATTAAGTGATTTTACGTCTGGGTTGGGAGGAAGCCGCTCCTCGATCCCTGATAGATCCTCCCTGTTCCGTTTCTTTTTTTTGATGGGACACTTTTATTTCCCGAAATTAAAACACACGTTTATAGTTGCCAAAATTGTGAAAAGAGAGATCGTTCTCTGCTTTAACTTTACCTTTTAACGTGTACAGACTTTTACTTTGAGCCAAAATAGTGCTGCTGATGGTCTCTCCCACCTCCCTAGCCTCCTTCACCAATCCATTGGGCAGCACTTTATAAGAGCCTCGGCTTTCATTTCTGTTTGGGAGTTGTACATTAGACGTTAGTGGTTCTTTTGTACTAATTGGAGAAGAAGACGCCCCTAGAGACTGAAGTTGTCTTCTGCACTTAGGTTAGTTTGGGTGGCTAATGAGACCTGAACTGTGTTGTCAAAGATACTGCATCGATTTCTGGAAAATGTCACCATTGTTTTGGTGTGTCTGCCTATCTTTTAAACGTTATTTGTGTTTAGAAAGTGATGAAAAGCCCCTATATCCATTAGGGAAAATTCCAATTTGTGTCCTTCCGGTGCCTTGATCTGATTACAATTAAAACAGATGCATGATTAAAATATATTAGGGATAACAGCACGCCTGGCTAAACTTATTAACCGTCCTGGGGTGTTTCATGCTCCATTGAAATTAAACCATCCAAAAAGTGAGCACAGATTTACTTTGACAGCTTTTCAGCAGCCTCTCTGGGCTGTGGAAAGTGAATGGATCCCCAGGGTTAGGGCGAGGCAGTGAGTGAACTCTTAAGCAAAGTGGTTGACAGTGAGGGGAGGTGAAGGCAGAATCTTCTTCTGGTCGTAATTAGCCCACTCTGTATTCTCTGGTGTGCCCATTCTCCTGCTAAAAGCATCTTCACATCTCTTAAGAAATCAGCTGATAATAGCTGCTAGAACATCCAGCAGACCCGTCTTAATGCATTTTATGTAGTGCCTATCAGAGGCTACTTGATAGGGAGCCACTGTTAAACATACATTTTTTCTTAACTTTTATACAGCATACTGATTTTAGCAACTACACAGCATGCTCTGAGAAATGGTCTGTAGGAGTGAGGTAAATTTCTGTTCTCTCCAATTTTGTGTAATGGTGCACCTGCTATTTCTAGCATATTCGTGGAAAAAGCCCTTGTTACCAAAGATGGGTGACTTTTTACTAAAACCAGCTTAGGTCAGTGTGGGCAGTTACTGGCTCTGATGGGGGCGGTTTGGATAGGAAGCTTTTAAACCGAGAATATAGAGCTTATTTAAAAAAAGAAACTTACTATAATACTCTAACCTGTTGTAGAACACTGTGATGAAATCAAATATTCCTATTGTATGCCCTTGTTAACTGCTGTCTAATCCTTAAGAAAGTACATATCAGAAGTAACCATTCTTTAAAAATTAAAGCTAAATTTGGATATGCATTTTTCTGTAGGTATAATTGTTCTGTGCTCTTGAGTCATCAGATGTGTTAGCACTGGACTTTGTAACTTGGAAGAATGGTGTGAGTGTGATGATAAATTAGTTGTGCTTTGATGGTTGACAGTTGTAAGTTTTTCAGATGCAATAGGTCTAATGGAGTGTTAAAATTCATGACTTCTATCTTGTAGCTACATAGGTGAATTTAGTATGATTATTTGCCCATATAATTTTATTGATAGCATGCTCAATATGACGTCTAGATAGTATATATTGATATAATGTTGAGGCCCTATAAGTGTGAATTATGCTTTGCTACAATTTGAAAAGTGTATTTTACACTGATTTCTTAGCATAACTGCATATGCCATCACATATTCTTAGAATGTGAAATCTTAAGAGTAGCAAACTTAGGTTTTATGTATCCTAGAAATTATGAGACACATAAATAGGAGCACTGAACTTATTTGCTGTTCAAATGATTCATTGCAAAGTTACACTATAAATTGTTTCTTTTCTGACATATTTTCTGTCTAACTACTGTAACTCACTGGTGTGTGAAGGGGGAGGAGAGCTGGGGAGCCCAGTGTAAACTGTAGGATGATGATAATTTGTTTATTTCCACTACTCCATTTCAGATGCAAAGATTCATGTTTAAAACATTGCTTAAACTAGACCTGTGGATTCTGCTGCCCCCCAGGAACTTTTGTGAAATACAGTTCTGTAAGGAGAGGCCAGTGCCAGAAGTGAAGGGAGAAGCGCTCAAGGGAGATGGCTGTTATTCCTGACATGCTTAACTAAATCATTTTTGCTGTGGTATTTCTCAAAGTTATCATTTCTTTTGAATATAGTGATCATTTGCTTTATAAACTATATATAATTTCTTGCCATGTTTGATGTAGCTTGGTTGAAATTAAATGGTAACATGAAACTTTCTTATAGCACAATCAATTTCTCTATGGTAAAATTTAATATTTTACAAGTGTGTCTGTGCTAAATTTAAGAATATGCCTCTGATGTGATGAAACAAACAGTGGAAGAGAAGAATTCACAGTATCTGATGAAAAAGGGTATGTGGTTTCAGCTTCGTCCTCCCTCCCCTTGCTTTCAATCTAGTGTTGAGTCTTAAGTTGTGGTTAGAGGAAAATTGAAATTAAAAATATGCAGTCTTTGCCAAATTTTAAGTTATGTTGTATGTAATTCTTTAAAGGATTTTCTCTTATTTTCTGGAGAAATTTGGTGTTTAGGTCAGTGGTAAAACTTGCTGACCCAAAATTCTCTGGTTTCTTACGCATTTGTTGAGGATGACATGGCATCATTTTTTTCTTATCCTTTTTAATAATACTGTTAGAGTTTCTTATGGAGATAGCACCATGAGAGGAGTCAATTTACTTCAAAGCAGACAAAGGTAAACAAACCATAACTGTTCTAAATTTTAGAAATCTGATTTCACTTAGCACATATCTTCTAATTGGTGACATGCCCTTTTTATACATAGACAAGCAAATAAGATAATGCAGCTTTTACATGCTTTAAATTCTCATATGAGTAAAATAATTTATTAGTTTGCAAAGAAAGACACTTTGCAAGTTTGGAAGTAGAAAATAAATTTGT
Source organism: Papio anubis (assembly GCF_008728515.1). Taxonomy (NCBI): domain Eukaryota; kingdom Metazoa; phylum Chordata; class Mammalia; order Primates; family Cercopithecidae; genus Papio; species Papio anubis. Next base: position 77,008,261 of record NC_044984.1, read on the forward strand.
GACTCCTCTGAAAATTTATTTTCTTATTGGACATTTTGCATTTGTTAAACCCAACCAGAATCATTAACGTTACCTGTAGGTCTCTTAGCTATTCCACTGTGCAGTAATTTCTAGTTTGGGTTTTTTGACCTGGTATGATAGGAATCCCTCGTGAAATAATCACTCTGTTATCTTTAAAAAGTTCTCTCTAAGAGACTTGACTTTGACCAATCTGAGGTTGTTATCTTAAGATTCCAGTATGTGTAACTACTGAAAGCAGGCCTGGTATTTAGTAAAAAGCATGTTTAGAAAGAATTACTATATAATTAAGTAAGGGAGAAGCTCTCTTTATATCAATGGTTGTCTTATCAAGTTATTATTATAAGAAGCCACTGTATACAGAAATATGGTCTTACTCTTCAGTTTCCTTCCCAGTTTTCACTGGAATACAAGTTAGAGTTTATAAATTATTTTAGGTGGCATTTTATTTTCTAGCTATGTTTGGATTGTTTAAACAGACCTATTTGGAAAAAGTTCATTTTGCTCTTTTGAATAAGTATATCTCATCAGTAAGTTAAAATTAGGTGAAGTCATTATGAACCGCTTTACCTCCATGGAGCCTGTCACGTGATGTTTATCATAGTAATTGACCCACATACAGGCATTGAATGGACATGTGCAAATGCCACAGGGAAAATTGCCATCTGTTTCTTAGTCGTTTTCATACATACACACACATACATACACATGTATTATTTCATACATACATACACATACATGCATGATTATTAACGTTTACATTGGTGATTCTATGGGCTATTGTTTTGTCATCTGCACTTAGTGCCCCTATGGTTAATACTGAATTCTCTTCTGCTATAATTTTGAAATAGCAAGCTTTTGCATTCCAGCATGTGTTAGGAGCATAGTTTGTCTTTCTAATCATTTTGTTGCTGCTCAGCACACAAAAAGCACTTAAAAAAAAATGCCGCTGGTGGTACAACTGTTTTTCATAGGCTAAAGGTGCATTGTCTGTAAAGCAGGCACCTTGGTAATATTAGGAAAGGACGAAGTTTACCCTTAAGGCACTTTGAAAAATCTGTGGCTGACAAACCTACTTTCTTATAACTTTATTATACTCATCTAAAGTGCTTTTAACACAGTAACTTTCATCTGTTAACCTTTCTGGTTCTCTCTTAAGAGCAGAGTATTGTATCAGCTTTGGATACTTATTTTAATGACTTCACAGAAGTGACAAGTGTGGCAGCCTCCAAGGAAAGGAACAGTGGGTTATTGAATGTAAAGACCTCTCCTCTATAAATAGCTGTCCTCATTTAGGAGCTCAGTTTTTTAAAAAAGTGGAGGGATATTTCAGCAGGACTGCATACCTTCTGTTTTTCATTGGGTGAAAAAGGCATAATATTTTGGATAGTTGCAGGTGTAATTACATACAGTGTTAAATGGTTTCTTTGAAGATATGATTTGTATGTGCATTTGAGGAATAAACTTACATTCAATAATATACAAATTATTAATATTACTAGATATGGGCTTCTTTGTATATGTAGTGCATAGTACAACTACAGCACTGCTTATGTTGTTAACAAGCATCCCACAAAACATTGTGCTTTCTTACCTGTACTTTAGCAGGTACTGTAAAGGGTTTGTGTTTGGGAGTCTGATGATAGATCTATACAAATGCTGATAGGTTGACCTTTGACAGGTGGAATTCCAGTTGAATTTATCACTTTATTGTTACCTTTTAATTATTTTACTCATGTTTATTTTTATTGATACTCATATTTAAAAACTTTCACTGGGACTCTGTTAGCTTCTTTTCCAAAACACTCACTCCTAAGATTCATGATTGGTACTTTGGCCTGGCCTTATTTTGGGTCTGTACTTACTGGTGCTTTATTCATACATGCGAAAGCTTTGGAATGCGTCTTCCAAATGTCTCTTTCCTACTTGTTCAGGTCAGTTGTTTTTCTTGGATGTCTGAACTCTTTGAGTTGACTAGATTTGCCTCAACTTGTCAATAGGGATTAAAGACTTTTGCCTCAGAGGTTTTTGGCCATATATTCAAGGCAGTTAATTCCAAAAAGATGCAGCTCTTCCAAATTTCTGTCTCACCCTCTTCCTCTCTTTTTCTCCTCTCTGTTTACCTTTCCAATTACATTTGTCAGTTTTTCTGATACTCAAGGTTTCTAGAATTAAAGGTGTGGCCAGGCACGGTGGCTCACACCTGTAATCCCAGCACTTTGGGAGGCTGAGGCGGGTGGATCCCGAGTTCAGGAGTTCGAGACCAGCCTGGCCAACAGGGCGAAACCTTGTCTCTACTAAAAATACAAAAATTAGCCAGGTGTGGTGGCAGGTGCCTGTAATCCCCGCTACTCAGGAGGCTGAGGCAGGAGAATCTCTTGAAACTGGAAGGTGGAGGTTACAGCAAGCCAAGATCACGCCACTGTACTCCAGCCTGGTCAATAAGAGTGAAACTCCATCTCAAAGAAAAAAAGGTGTAAATGTTTGCTTAAGTCTTTTAGAAGCATTTTGGGATTGGTTTTTTGGGTTTACAACTTTGACTTTTTTTTTTATACAGGTTAATGGGAAACAAGTAAACCTATCTGTGTAAACCAGAGAATTTCGAAAAAGGCGGGAAGACTGAAATGATTGTTTTCAAGATTCCACTTTAAAAGTTGATATCATTTTTTAGAGTAGTTTATTTAAGGACATTTCATGAGTTCTGTTAATTTGAAAAACTAGAGATAATTGTTTTAAAGATGAGATAGAGAGGTTTTGATTTATTCATGTCTAAAAAATTATATGGAGAAAATATGAGAATTGAAAATATGAACTCTGGATTTAGATTCCATTTTATTGTGGAATTAAATGAAATTAAATATATATTTGCTCTCTTTGAAGGTTATTCCTGTACCACGTTGCTTGAGGGCAGTGCCATTGTACCCGTTTTAGAAGTACCTTAGTATTTGGCAGAGGAGATGCTATTTGCTTATGATGATTCGATAAAAGCTTTTGTTTCTTAATTTCTTTGCTGGGGCATTTTGTGATGTTGCAGTGAGACATGGTATGAAGTGTGGCACAGCATGTAGTTACAGTCAAGATGACTGGCTAAATTACATGATTTCTGAAATGAAACACACATTAGTGCTCTTGGAATAGCAGCTGTGTGCTAGGTATTGTCAAATAAAGTGTTTCTGTGAGGTCTTTGTATTTGATGATTAATCTTCATTTTTGTGAAATGTATTATAAAAGTATAATTATTCCACAGGAAGTTTAAGTTAAAAAAAAAAAAAGAAAACAGGTTCACTATAGCCATGTGATCATAGTTTCTTTAATTAGGGAACTGTATAAAAACATTGCCTTGTGGTAATGGAATTGATTGAGATTTGAAACTGAAAAATTCATGACTTTTTATAATGAAAGTGCCTTTTTCCTAATTGTGATTCCAGAGATTATTGATTTCCTTAGAAGTAGAACATTTTGACTGTACTAGCCTAGGAATTCTCACTTGACATCATTTAGAAGTATTTTAACTTCAAAGGATGTGTTATTTGCTGAAGAGTGGCCACTGGGGCGCAATATGGCTCTTGACATTTTGAACAGTGTTAAATGATGGTACTGAAGTATTTCAAACAGCCGTGTTTCAACATTGTTTAAAAATCCGGTGGGAAGAATGGCAGTCCATATAACCCTGCATACTTGGAATTCTTTGGTTATTAATTTGAAGTTCAGTTCACAAGTTTATGTCTTACATAGTAAGTTTTTAAGATGAATAAGGCTCATGGAAATTTTACAGCTATGTCTTATGAAATTTTGTTTTCTTTTTTTTGGTTGCTTATATGTATTCTGTAAAGACACTGAAAGGATGCAAACTATTGTCTTGCTTTTTTTGTTTTTACATTAACCTGTTAGGTCATAGATCTGTGTTAAGGTCATTGTTATAAAGCATATTGTTATTGAGCTTCTGTTGTAAACCCAAAATTATAAAACTAGTCTTTGAGAGAGGCAGATAAGTCAAAATTCTTTGTGAAAAGTAAACATCTTGTTTTTGTTAATTTCCAATTTGTTCCACAATGAAAGCATGTCTATCCCATTTTCTTTTCTGTTAGTTGTGTCTCTTGGATTAAATGTGAGTCAGTAAACTCTAGAGTAAGGCTGCTCCAGAGGGAACAAGGATTTACTGGTTGTCAGTGCATGTAGAAGTGACATCCCTGAAAATTGTGTCCTCTGTGGGGGGTGCTTTAGGTGGTGGCTATAGAGATTACATTCATAGGCTTGACTACTTTTCTGTTTGGGGAGGACACTTGTCATTACAAAACCATTCCAAAGAAGGGGTTCTCAAGGTAAGGCTGGCAGCTGCAATTAGCTATAGTGCTTCCTCTGGGACATTTCTCATGGTTTTGTAGATTGGTTTTTGGCTACTTCTGTCTTCCTATCTTCAGCTTTAAGAAACTAAGCCTGCTGCCTTCAATTGTAAAATGTCTCAAGGTAGAATAGTTGGGTTCAAATGTTTTTTCAAGTATATTTCCTTTAGAACAAGTTCCTCCTCTCCTGTCCCAAATAATTAACTACACGACTGTTCTCCCAAAAAATGGAAAAGATCTCATTTTGACAAAGCAAGCTGTTTATGACAAATTTTCCAACTAGAAATTTGCAGAAGAAAAGTTCTCAAGTGATGAAAAAGTTTAATCAGGCAAAAAGACATTTTTATTTGCAGAAATAGGCCCTTTAGAGGGAGGCAATTATTTATAGCTGATGGAAAAAACCAGTATACCTGAATTCATTTGGTAAACTTCATTTAAAATTGGAAGGTTATTCTTGTTATTTTATTGAAAGAAAAAAATATGGTACTGAATTATATCACAGATTTATATTAAAGAAACAACGTTTTATACATTAAACCACTCTTACAGGGATATATACTGATTTAACCAAAGAAAATGAATTTGAGATTCCATAAAAATCTTTTGAAGACAACAGTGTGCAGCTTGAAATCAACTATAGTGTACCATGAATATCTATTTGAAATACCCAATTAAAATGACCACATTAAGATTGCATCCTTTCACCTCTATATTTAAAGTTATTTTTTTCTTTTATAAACAGTGGTGTTTTTTGGCTTTTGTTTCATATTGAACAGAGGATGAAATCATTTCAAAACCTCTTGTATGTCATCAGGATAAATAATGTGCTATTTTCAGGAGGGAATTATTAGTGGCCACTTTTCAGTACACTCCTGGCATGATGTTGAGGATGCCTGTGACTGGCAAGGGGTTTTAGACCTGGCCCTCTGATAACTTGCCTCCCTGCTTTCATATGGACAATTGACTTTTCAAAAATCTTTTTAAGTGCAGTTCAAATTCAAATTCCCAGTTTTTTGGAGCTAGAAGCATCTCCCTAAAGGGATGCTGAGATGGCTTCTTGCTGGCTCTCTTTCTACCTATCTATATGTATATGTTTCTATTAATAGATCTATTAACACATATGGACTTGTTAAAAATGAAGATTTTGGCCAGGTGTGGTGGCTCATGCCTATGGTCCCAGGACTCTGGGAGGCCGAAGCAGGTGGATCATGAGGTCAGGAGATTGACACCATCCTGGTCAACATGGTGAAACCTCGTCTCTACTAAAACACAAAAGAATTAGCCGGGCATGGTGGTACACCCCTGTAGTCCCAGCTACTCAGGAGGCTGAGTCAGGGGAATCACTTGAACCCAGAGGGCAGAGGTTGCAGTGAGCCAAGATCGCGCCACTGCATTCCAGCCTGGTGACAGTCTGTCTCAAAAAGAATGCAGATTTTCATTACTGTTATTCCCAGGTACAGCAAATGCTGCAAATTCACTGACCACACCTAGGGTAATAAGGCTGTAGTTCACTTAAATGTATTACAGATAAGCTGTCTAAATTCCTGGATTAAAAATGGTTGAATATAAGGTGTGTTTGTTATGGATATGACTTTAGCCAGTTTATTTAATCTATGTTTCATTTTTCTTATTTGTTCAACAATGGCATCTTTAAGTTGATTCTGTGAGTTCGAGGTATTCAGATTTTGAAAAGGTAGCGAGCTTGCTGAACTTCTAGGAGATGATCTCTGTTTAAATAATCTGTCACCATCATATAAAATAATGTCATCTTCTTTGTAATATGACTGTGGGGACAGATATTGGATTCTCATTTTGACAAATAAACTGATACGCAGTTGCCTAGGGCTTATGCTCGAGTAGGTACTGATGCCTAAACGGAGTCTCTAGAGTCAAGTGTCTTTATTGGTTTGTGCTTTTTTTGAACAACCCATTTTGAGGAAATTTGTTTTGCATTGCATGAAGACTTTATAGACTTTAGGCAAGCAGCAAAAATGAGGGTCTAGGCAGCTGAAATTAGGAAAGTTAAACATTTGTTAGTGATTATTATTAGTGACATTCAGGCACCAGGTGATGCTCTTCAGTGAAAGTATCTAAATAGGATTGGAAATGCTTCGGCCTGTATGACTTCTTAACCTGGTACACTTAAACCTTAGCCTTAAGGCACCTTGGGGGATTTCTGAATAGGTGAATGCACTATCTCTGAAGTTTTAAAATCCTGATTAATAAAAACCTTTTAAAGGAACTTGTTCTAAAATGAGTTATACTTTTTCCTTTCTTTTTAAAATACTGTATGTACTGTGTAGTAGAGGCAGGGTTGTGAACGAATGCTGGACCAAGATAAAAGATTACAGTTTTCATCTTGGAATACCAGTGTACTAGCTAAGTATTTGAACTGCTCAGCTCTCATGAATTCAGTATTTTAATTGGTCAGGAAACGAAAATAATAATAGTAACTGCCAACCACAGAGTGAGACTCAAATGAAATAATATAATGAGCGTTCTCTGTGGTTTTAAAAAGCTGCATGGTTATATACTTAGCTGTAGAGTGGTTGGACCAGGGGGCTGAATGACTTGGTTGATCACTGTACATTAAGTACAGCTGTCCCTGCTTATCCTTGGGGGATTTATTCCAAAACTCCCAGTGGATGCCTGAAACTGAGGACAGTACCAAACCCTGTATATAGTATAGTATGTTTTCCTCCATACATACATACCTATGATAAAGTTTATAATATAAAGTAGGCACAGTAAGAGATTAATAATAACAACTAATAACAAAATAGAACAGTTATAATATGCAAGCACCACTACTCTTGTGCTTGGAGTCCATATTAAATAAAAAAAAGGTCACTTGGACACAAGCACTGTGATACCTCATCAATGGATCTGATTAACCGAGAGCTATTAAGTGATGAATGAGCGGGTAGTGTAGACTGTTGGATACACTGGACCAAAGGATGATTCACATCCAGGGTGGGATAGGGCAGGACGGCACGCAGTTTCGTCATGCTACTCAGAACAATGTGCCCTTTACAACTTATGAATTGTTTATTTCTGGAATTTTCCTTTTAATATTTTTGGACCATAGTGGACCATGGGTAACTGAAACCTTGGATAAGGGGGGGACTACTGTATCTCACTCTCATCTCCCCTGAGAACAGAGCTATGCCCTATTTTGATGTTCTTGCTGACTTTTTCACTTGGAGTCTGTGGTTGAGCCCCTGCTATCTGAGCTACTATTGCATGGCCTGCTCCATCCCCCATACACCGTTTCTGCTTTTACTCTCTATCCACTCTTGTGGCCAGCAGTTTGCAGTCTCATTACAAAAGCAGTTTTTGTTCTCTTCTATTTCTTTTCTGTTGCTTTTTCTATGTTTCTAGTCATTGTACACGAAGGCTTATTTTGAATAGACATTCTGGCCAATCTGAGTACTTCTTTCCTTCTGCAGAGAAAACCGACCAATTACAGTGCATCTGGTATAAATAGTCTTTGGTACTTTGGTTCTGCTTGGCAGAGCATATTGTTACTGGGTACTCATGGTCTCTCTCTTCATTGACGACCCTTTTTCTATTTGGAGTACGCTCATATTCAGAGTAGTCCTGGCAGTGTGGCGATTAAGAAAGCTGTTTTGTCAGATGAGCTGCAGTTTTGCTGCACTGACGTGTTTGTGTCAATCAGTTGTATATCAAGAATTTGCCGTAAGTTTTGTTTAACACAGGTGCAGGATGACAACATCTAACAAATTAGCCTGGTGGTACATTTTGGGTAACAATTTTAAAAAATGTCTTTCAGAGTTTTTCAAACAACAAGGAGGCAAAGAGTAAAGATCACGGAATTTTGGAATCAGAGGTCCAGTGATCTAATCCCAGAACTAATATAGCCAGCCCTCCACATGCCTGGGTTCTGCATCTGTGGATTCAACAACCATGGAGTGACAATATTTGAAAAACAAAAATTGTGTCTGTACTGAACATGTACAGATTTTTTTATTGTCATAATTTTCTAAATACAGGATGACTATATTTATATAGCACTTGTATGAGGTGGTGTAATCTAGAAATTATTTAAAGTATATGGGAGGATGTGCATCGATTATATGCAAATGTGATGCCATTTTATATAAGGTCTTTGAGCATTGTGGATTTTGGTATCTGAGGGAGGTCCTAGAACCAAGCTCCCCACTGATACCGAGGGGTGACTGTATGTGCTAATGGTGTTATTTTGATTGTGTTACTAAAACTCCCTTATCCTCTGTTCTCTCTTATATAGAATAAGAATAGCAATACCTACTTTATAGAGTTGTTGGGAGAATTTAATAAGTTATGTAAAGTACTTGGAAGCATATCTGGTGTCTAGGATACTTACTAAATATTTCTTTTAAATTATTCAGTAGTGGTATTGTTAAATAGTCTAAAAAAATCACTATATAATAACACCTGAAACTATTATAGGGCATTTAAGATTTTTCATAAAAGCCAACATGCAAAACTTAAACTTACTTCTGATAATAGTTAACTTAGTATTTTGAGTAGATTTAGGGTAACTGAACTATGTTCAGTGAACTATAATAATTAGGTAATGATTTTGTATTTGAAATTTTATCCTGAATTTTAAGTTAGGAGAAGTTATGTTGAGATTTTACCATTATGCACACACACAGGCACCCATACAAGCATACATGTACATATATGCAAATTTTGCCAATAAAGTATTTGCAGTGTATAGTTAATTAAATGTACATATGAAAAACATTATTAGATGACTTCCATATTCTTTGCCATGATTGACTTCCTTCTTTTAAATTAGATGATATCGTACCTAGGAGTATGTATTAGTCTATTTCATGCTGCTATACAGAAATACCTGAAACTGAGTATTTTATAAAGAAAAAGAGGTTTAATGGACTCATAGTTCAACATGGCTAGGGAGGCCTCACAATCATGGCAGAAGGTGGAGGAGGAGCAAAGGCATCGCTTACATGGAGACAGGCAAGAGAGTGTGTGCAGGGGAGCTGCGCTTTATAAAACCATCAGATCTCCTGAGACTTTTTCACTGTCAAGAGAACAGCAGGGGAAAAACCTGCCCCCTTGATTCAGTTATTTCCCACTGGGTCTCTCCCATGATACGTGGGGATTATGGGAGCTACAATTCAAGATGAAATTTGTGTGGGGACACAGTCATACCATATGAGAGTATATGCAAAGTTATGATTTTTTACCATATTGTAAGAAGGATTTTATTCTACAGTATATATCTTAGGTAATGACATATCTTAAAAAATGAAAATACAGACTTAGTTTACAGACTTGGTTTGTATTGGAAAAGCTTGTGTTAAGTTGACAGCCCAAATCTCAGGAATACATTTTTTTTTTTTTTTTTTTGAGACAGAGTCTCGCTCTGTCGCCCAGGCTGGAGTACAGTGGCGCGATCTCGGCTCACTGCAAGCTCCACCCCCCGGGTTCACGCCATTTTCCTGCCTCAGCCTCCCGAGTAGCTGGGACTACCGGCATCGACCACCGCACTCTGCTAATTTTTTTTTTTTTGTATTTTCAGTAGGGACAGGGTTTCACTATATTAGCCAGGATGGTCTCCATTTCCTGACCTCGTGATCCGCCCACCTCCCGAAGTCCTGGGATTACAGGCGTGAGCCACCGCGCCCGGCCAGGAATACTTTTATGTACCGTTTGTTTTACAGTGAGCAGCATTGAATATAAAAGCTCTGTTTGAATCCTTTTCTGGGAAGCTTGTTCTCACTTATTTCTTCATACTCTCACCAGGACCTACAACTTGTATTACTTTATTTATAAGTAACTCTGCACTTACGAATATTATTCTTGGCTGGGCACCCTGGCTCACGCCTATAATCCCAGCACTTTGGGAAGCTGAGGCGGGCGGATCAGCTGAGGTCAGGAGTTTGAGACCAGCCTGACTAACATGGAGAAACCCTGTCTTTACTAAAAAAAAAAAAAAAAAAAAGAAAAAAGAAAAAAAAATTATCTGGATATGGTGGTGCAAACCTGTTATCCCAGCTACTTGGAAGTCTGAGGCAGGAGAATCGCTTGAACCCCGGAGGCGGAGGTTGCTGTTGAGGCGAGATCGCGCCATTGCACTACAGCCTGGCCAACAAGAGCAAAACTTCGTCTCAAAAGACAAAAAGAAAATTAATCTCTCTCCTAATTAAAACAGATCTTTTACATATTTACTTAACATTTTTCTAGGGATTCCCTATATAAAGAAAATATGTATTACCTTAAAATATTAACAATTTTTTCTTTCCTCTTCGCCCCCGTTTCCTTGAAAGAGAAATATTTCTAACCCCTCCCCCCAAAAAAAACTAAACGTGCTGAAGGTGATCTATTACCAGGGGCAATAAGGCTTTCTTTTTAAAGTCAATGTGGGTCTGATTTCCCCTGCCTCCACCCCAGTCCCTTCTAGATTAAAACAGGTCACAATTTTATAACGATGGGTTTGGGTGTATTTGCTTAAGAAATATAGTTGAAATTGGCCATTTTGGAGTAATTAATAACATTTGGAGTAAAACATTAGCGATATTGCCACACTTACAGTGGAAAGTGAGCAAGTTAGTACAACAAAGCATATCAACCAAAGATATTTCACCTCAGGCACTATCATTATTCATTTCTTGTATGTTACCTTATTGTCACTCGGAATGTTTACTCTGTTCCTACTGATAACTAAATTCTAAGGGCAAATGGAAAGCTCCTAAAAAGAACACTTTTGGTTCTTGTCGGATAGCAGCCTAGTTTTCTCTAATCCACATCTGTTCTGTGGAATATTTTTAGACTGTTCAGGTGAAAATTTACCCAGTATCTTAATAAACCAAATTCTGTTACTGATGGATTAGAAAAATCAGTCATACTATTTTTAAGTTGTTAATGGAAAACAAGTAGATTTTGCAGGATGGCTCTCAAGTCTATGGAATTAATTTACATTGGTGCAAGAAACGAATCGTTCAAGACTTTATATTAAACATGCTTTCACCAGATGACTTTTAGAACTAAACAGAAGCAGCCAGGTGTGGTGGCTCACACATGTAATCTCACTTCAGGAGGCTAAGGGGACAGAATTGCTTAAGTACAGCAGTTTGAAAGTGGCCTGGGCAACATAGCAAGATTCCATCTCTACAAAAAAATAAAATAGCTTAGGCAGGAGGATCACTTGAACCTAGGAGTTCAAGACTAGCCTGGGCAACAGAGGGAGACCCTGTCTCTATAAAAAATAAAAATTGGGCAGGGTGGTAATTGGGTGATAACTGAAGTAACTTCCTGGAACAAAAATCCTTAAAGTACAAATAATTTTATTTAAGTGAACAAAAAAAAATAGTATTTTACAAAAAAAAAAAAAATTTCATTAGTTTCCATCTCTTCAAGATTTTGAGAGGGACTACCATTCCAGTTTTCAATGCAACTTCCACTGCAGAGTTACTTATGCCTGTTTCTACCAATTTCAGAAATATTTGTACTTTAAGGATTTTTGTTCCAGGAAATTACTTCAGTTGGAGCTAATTTATTGGAACCCTTTGCTAACAAATTTCTGTTCTGTATCAAGATTAGTATTAGGAAAACAAGGAGATGTATGGAAATTAAGAAAGCAACAAAAATTATAAGAAGACAATTGCCCTTATAAGGAAGTCATCATATGAAAAAGATACTTGCACATGCATGTTTGTAGCAGCACAATTTGCAATGGCAAAAATGTGGAACTGACTGAAATGCCCATCAGTCAACGTTAATAAATAAATAATATGTGTATGCTGGGATACTACTCAGCCATAAAAAGGAATGAATTAATGGCATTCACAGCGACCTGGATGAGATTGGAGACTGTTATTCTAAGTAAAGTAACTCGGGAATGGAAAAGCAAACATCGTATGTTCTCACTCGTAAGTGGGAGCTAAACCATGAGTATGTAAAGGCATAAGAATGGCACAATGGACTTTGGGGATTCAAGGGGGAAAGGGTGGGTAGAGAGTGAGGGATAAAAGACGTTGGGTGGAGTGTATACTGCTCAGGTGATGAGTGCATCAAAATCTCACACATCACCACTAAAGAACTCACTCATGTTATCAAACACCGTCTGTTCCCCAATAACCTATGGAGATAAAAAAAATTCCAAAAAAGGAAATTGTCCTTATATACTTGTCAACCAAAAGATTTAATTATATTTGGTAAGAACATTGTAAATTGTTTTGTAGTGTACTCTGAGAACTTATGTCAGAGGCCAGAAATGGCTTTTGTTACCAGAAGTAATGGAAGGAAAGGAAAAGTAAGGGTATGCTTACCATTTTGGGTAGTCTGATTTCTGCAAATTATAGTGTAAAAATATGATAATTCTATTCAAAATTTTGGAGAAACATTCAAACTTGGTTTATTTTAAATTAGGAAATCAGCTCAAATAGGCATTGGCCTTTGATTTAAGAGTGTTAAGTCATTCTTAGGTAGAAATGTGCTATCTCCCGAGAAAGCATCAGTGTGGGATGCGTTCAGCTCATGTCATCCCCTCTTCCATTAGGAAGCATTTGTAAATGCTTAGCCGTGTTAGGAATCACGTTAGATTTTGAGGGCAGTGACTCTGAAGAGGATGTACGACATAATCTCAAAGAGCTTAGGGTCTGGTGGGGAGACAACCAAGCAAACAGATAGCTTCTCTAAAATAGAGACATGCTTATGGCTTAAGTGAGTACATAAGAGGGGCACTTGACCCAGACTAGGAGGGAAGGAGGCACTTGTGAGATGCTTATGCTTGAGCTGACTCCTGAAGAACAAATAAGAATTAGATTAATAAAGATGAGAGAGAAGGCTGGGCGTGGTGGCTCATGCCCGTAATCCCAGCACCCTGGGAGGCCGAGGCGGGTAGATCACCTGAGGTCAGGAGTTCAAGACCAGTGTGGCCAACATGGCAAAACCTTATCTCTACTAAAAGTATAGAAAATAGCTGGGCTTGGTGGTGCATGTCTGTAATCCTAGCCACTAGGGAGGCTGAGGCAGGAGAATCACTTGAACCTGGGAGGTGGAGGTTGCGGTGAGCCAAGATTGTACCACTGCACTCCAGCCTGGACAACAGACAACAGAGCAAGACTCCATCTCAAAAAAAAAAAAAAAAAAAAAAAAAAAGATGAGAGAGAGGAATATTTGAGGAGAAATATGTAGGGAGAGAAAAGCTTGGTATCCAAGAAGAGGGAATAAAGCTGGAGGATAGGATGGATGGAGGGAGAGAGGGAAGAGAGACGAGTTGATAGGAGCCAGGTCACCAAGGGCCTTGGGTTCTCTGATAACATTTAAATAATTGTCTAAAGTGGGATGAAATCCAACACAGAGAGACAGGTAGCTATTATAGGATTATATTGACTATATAGGATTATATAGGCTGTATAGGATTATATTGGAGAATTTGTATTGCCAGTGGTGATTAGTATTTTAAAAAGTTAAGAACAAAGATGAAAATAAATTTGGATATAGTAGAAATGGAAAGGTGGAGAAAACTTGACTTCACTTGGTAATTAACTGAATGTGGAGGGTCAAGGGGAAAGAGAGGTTTAAGACTATTCCCAGATTTCTGTTGGACAAGTGAGTGAAAAAGAAACACATATGTAGATCACTGTTGGGTGAAGGGAGATGGAAAGACATGCCTACTTTCCTTAATGAGTAAGAGGAGAGGTGAGATGTCAGAACGTCTCTGCTCACAAATGTGTGTTGTGTGGATGCTTCGGAGTTTGGCATGCTGGTATTTGCTACTTTCAATTGGTGCTAAAACTTCGTCATTGCACCTTTATTTTTGCTATCATATTATTTATTTTGATAATAAAGACTTTAGGTTATAAGTGATTGTCTCAATACATTTGAGCTGCTGTTAAAAAATACTATAAACTAGGCAACCTATAAACAACAGAAATTGATTTCTCACAGTTCTGAAGGCAGGGAGGCCCTAGATCGAGATGCTAGCAGATCTGGTACCTGTAGAGGCCTCACTTCCTGGTTCATAGTGGCTTTCTTTTTGCTGTGTCCTTACATGGAGGTAGGGGCAAGGGAGTTCTCGGGGCCTTATTTTTTTCGGGCATGAATCCCTTTAATGAGGATTTCATTCGGATGACCTAATCACATCCCAAATGACTCACCACCAAATACCGCCACATTGGGCGTTAGTATTTAACATAGGAATTTTCGAGGACACACACATTGTGCTCATGTCATTAGCAGTGACATGAGCACAATTCAGGAAAGGTGGAGCCTCTTGTTTGTCTGAACCAAAGAGCTCCAGTGAGGCCATGAGGACTCCGTTTCTTTCTTCATCTCTTGGTCCGGCTATGGTGATCTTCATGACCAGTGGCAACCTGGAGTTTTCTCCCTAGTTCTCTCTGAAGTGCCTTGTGGAGGACTTCAGTTATCCTGACTTGGGGAATGGTGGGGGTACTTCGTCTAGGTCAAGGCCTTGTGTCTGCACTTAAGTCTGGCATATGAGTGGAAAGGAGGCAGGTTTGTCTGTGTGACACTATATGGAATAGGTTCACCACCAGGAAATGCACTCTGTTAGAAGGAAGGGCAAGGTATTCTTGGAAGAGGGGAGGATCATAGAGGTCCGTGAAACCTATGAAGTCCTCTTCTGTTCTACTCTCATTACCCTTGGCAGTTTGAGTAGTATTCTTTGTTTCAACTACATCATAAATGCAATCTTTGAAATCATGTAGGCCCACAGAATTATGAGGTGGTCACCTATAAGAGATAGATGATTCATATAGATATGTGTGTGCACGCGTGTGTTTCTGTTGGATTATTATCTGTCTCGAGGGTGAGCATCTTGTGGGGCAAACCCACTCTGCAGTCTGTTTTTTTAAACCAGACACACCCATTCATTTATGTGTTGTCTGTGTCTGCTTTCTCTCTACAATGTCAGGGTTTAGTAGTTGTGACAGAGACCTTGGGGCTTGCAAAGCCTAAAATATTTACTATCTGGCCCTTAACCGAAAAAGTTTGCCAACCCCTGATCTAAATGGAAACACATAATTTTAAAACTCTTCTGGCAAACTTACTGATCCCTGAGAGCACATCTGGACATTCTCAGGGCTTCTCCGACCACGGTTGAGAAACACAGGTCTACGATGTAATTGTTAGGAGTGAAAGCTCAAGGTCAGACTTAGAGATGTAAAATTTTACGGACTTCCCTTTCCCTGAGACCACACTACAGTGAGTACTATCTGTGACTTTTGCAGAACTTAGCAAGCATGCAGCCTAGGAGACTATACTAGCAGTAAGTGACTAGATGGCATGGACCCCATGCTATTACAATCGTTACAGGTTTTGTCCCAACTAATCCTTCTATCTGAGTGTGCTGGCGAGCAGCGATTTTAATGCAACTGTAAGTCTTTGTGTGCTGGTCCCATCAGCCCCTGTCATGTGGTCCTGGCAGTCCTCTTTGGCCTGCAGGAAGTGCCTGCTGTTTCATCTCAGAATGACTGCCTCTAGGATGCTCGAGTTGCTGTTTGTTAACCTGGGCCCCCTCTGCCTCGGTAGCTGTAAGCCTGTGTTTCCGAGCAGTTGTTTCCCAGCTGTCTGTTGCTTTGTTACATTGTTTCAGGCTGTGCTTCAATGTACTATCCAAGTGTTTTGCTTGACCTCCCCATGGGTATCTGCCTTGCTTTAGCTCAGTGCTAAGCAGCTGTTTGGTATTCTTCTGTTATCCATTTTTCTCATGTGGTCAGCCCACTGGTCCTGATTTTCTGTGATTGAGGTTTTGACACTTGCAAAGTGACTCTGCATCATTGCTTGATTGTTGACAGTCTCCTCTTCATGCTTTTTTGTTCTTTGGGCTACCCAGGAGGCACCTTTGATAAAATGTCAGTAACATACTGCTGTGATAGGAGTTTGTTTTTTTTTTTTTCCCCTCATTGGCAAGAAAAAAGGCCATGTTTTTGCCGTAATCTGGATTACTATCTTCTGTACTTTTTGAGACTCCCCATTTGTCAAATGGTTGCAGTTTGAATGTGGTTGTCCTCAGATAGGAAAGTCAGTGTCAGGACCCAGGATTGCCTACTGCAGAATTATATCTGATACTTATATTTTTCAGGAATGTTGTTAATTTATGTGGCTAGAAATGTGAATTTTACAAAATAGTAGCAATTGGCTTTTCAAAATCTGTAGCTGAAATGTTGGTTTGCAGATTTAAAATAATACATGGATTAATTGAGTGGAAAATGCTGCCTTGGATATGATTTTTAATAGTGAATTTGAAAAATGACTAATTTTATATGTATGTGAAATGAAATTGTAAGTCCTGACAAGTAAATGGAATATGTTTTAGCCAACAGCTACCTGTACGTAAAAACAAAACCCCAAAAACCTACTAATTTGATTTTCAGTAAGAGTCTATTAAAAATTCTTAAATCAGAAACCAGATAGTAAACAATTTCTGTAAAACCCAATTTTCAAGTGGAGACATTTTGACCCGGAGCTAGTGAATTCAATGAAAAAAAAAAAAAACACAAACAAAAAAAGCTAGGAGAGACACATTATATCCAACGTGTATTATAATACTTATTTAAAGGGTATCATCATATTCTGAGCTTGGGGAAAGTTCAATCCTAATGTTTATGTTTATGAGGAAATGTGTAATATTCATGCGTTTCTATGCAATTCTCTACTTGCCTCAAGTCAAAGAAGAAACAATCAATTTACAAATAACACAGAGGCAGTAAATTTGTTGGTGGTGATGCTAGCTAGGCCTATTGTAAGTCCATAATTCTGTAGTTTTTTTTCAACCTGCAAGTGGTGAATTGCTAATGTTGCTGGGAGCCAAAGATACGGTGATATGTGAAAGTGTCCAGGCAGCACTTACATTATGTAAGGCTTGGAGGTATTTTGATGTCAGTAAAATACTTTATGGGAGTAATAGGAAAATGTGTACTGTTGAAATCATATCCAGAAAATTCAGAGTTTATGTTGAATTTTATTTCCCAACTCACATTTGAGGTTTACAGGTTTTGCTTTGTGTGCTTGGTTCTACTCAATCAATCGAGACACAGTTCCTCTCTGGTGGGGGTTCACGTCTGTGTCCAGACATCTTGTTGGCTGCGCTCTAATCACAGTGATCATTTTGAGCTGTTGTTAAGAAAAACATGACTTCCAACATAGATGCCTTGTTTTCTCCAACAAATATTTAAGCTATTTTGCCACCTCCATTTTAGTTATTTCTCTTTAGATCTGGCTGTCATAATTTGTCTGCTTTGCTTCATCCAAGATGATTGCTGTTAACAGGCAGAGGGTACGGTCTTCCCTTCTAGGCAGCCCAGTAATTCCATCTCAGATCATTTCCAGTTACCTGTTGGATACTTATGTGAAGATCTGAATGAATTATGATCATTATGAACATGATAAATGAATAATGAATTAAAAGCAATATTTAAAAGTTTCATATTTTAACTCTCTAGGGAATAAGGCATTGAGAAAATGGGGTAAATATTTCTTGTTGAAGAGAAATCAAATATGGGTGAATCATTGACTAATGGGAGTCCTTGGGTTTTTTCTCAAATCTTTCACCTTTTGGCAGTATTCTGGAAGCAAGTTAGTGACTTGACTGAAGCTCAGTTTGCACATCTGTGAAGAGGACAGTAATTTCTGATCTCATAGGTTGTTAAGAGCATGGAATGGAATCCAGTTCGGCTTCATGTATCTTTATTTTTCATGTAATCTGTCAGGCACCATGTTAGTGGAATGTCATGTAAATAATGAATCATATGGCCTCTGGTCTCAAGGATCTCACAAACCTGCTGGACAGATATTATGTATTTTGGTTTCCTACATGACATACAAGTTCATGAATCTTTTGAATTATTTCCACACAACCCAGGATGCAAACCTCTGGTAGGACAAATGGATATTTATTAAGATCCTGTAAGAAACAAGGCAGACAATTTAAGAGTCATTAGGAGTATAGAAATAAAAGATTTCTTGGGCTTTCACCTCTGTAAACTTGAGGAGTTTGGCTAAGTCAGTAGTTGGAAGTGTAATAAGGTCAGAAGTCACCATCAACTTCCATTAAATCCCAAAGATTACAATTATTTAATAGAGGATCACCTATGCTAACAGAATGTTGGGATTTCGTTTGTTTGGGGTTTTGGTAAATAATTATATACATTCAGGGGTCTTAGTACTGGGTAGCTTATATAAGTCCAAAAATATGATTGTTAGCCTTACTTTTTGATTAATAAAATGGGGGAAGGCCGGGCGCGGTGGCTCAAGCCTGTAATCCCAGCACTTTGGGAGGCCGAGACGGGCGGATCACGAGGTCAGGAGATCGAGACCATCCTGGCTAACCCGGTGAAACCCCGTCTCTACTAAAAAATACAAAAAGCTAGCCGGGCAAGGTGGCGGGCGCCTGTAGTCCCAGCTACTCGGGAGGCTGAGGCAGGAGAATGGCGTAAACCCGGGAGGCGGAGCTTGCAGTGAGCTGAGATCCGGCCACTGCACTCCAGCCTGGGCGACAGAGCGAGACTCCGTCTAAAAAAATAAAAAATAAATAAAAAATAAATAAATAAAATAAAATGGGGGAAATATGTTATTAAAAAAAACCAAAAAGGGCAAAAAAACTATTTGAAAACCGGTTGGGTTAAATTGGAAGTGAATCTACTTCAAAAGGTCTGGGGAGAAAATATTAGAAACCACTGATTTGGATAATCTCTAATAGCTCTTTTAACTCTCTCTTTTACCTGAATATCCTTGATATTTACAGCATATTAAAATAAATCTAGTTTTCCAAGGATTCTGATGAAAGAAAAGAAAAAAAATGAAAACAGATGGACAATCTGAGAAGTAACTAGTGATTGATGGTAAATGTGGAGAATGCTTCAGAAAGGAAATGAAATGTTGTCTGCAGCAGATAAAAGTGTATAAATTTTTCCTTGACTTTAGAGCTAGAATCACTGAGTGGTAGCGTTTCAGAATCAGAAGAATGGAAAGCTCAATTGATTATCGTCACACATAGGAGTAAAAGGAAAGGTTCACATTTTTATTGACAGCTCATGCCGAAAAGACAGCTCCTCTTAGAGAGAAGTGAGTTCTCCTCCTTCTTGTGTTTCTCCTTCCACCTTTGCCCTCATAGAGCATGCTCTATCTTTATTTTCTTCCCTTTTCCCTCCTCCTTTCCTGTGTTTTCCTATCCTCCTTCTCCATTCTCTCCCCATTTCCTTTCTGTGCTCCCCCTCCTTTCTGCACTCAACCTCCTTCACTTTCCCCTGTAGGTGACACTGAACTGGGGTTTAAGAAGGGGCACCTCTGCCAGGTGCAGTGGCTCACACCTGTAATCCCAGCATTTTGGGAGGCCGAGGCAAGTGGATCACAAGGCCAGGAGTTCGAGACTAGCCCGGCCAACATGGCAAAACCCCGTCTGTACTAAAAATTTAAAAAGTAGCTGCGCATGATGGCACGCGCCTGTAATCCCAGCTGCTCAGGAGGCTGAGGTAGGAGAATCACTCAAAACCATAAGGTGGAGGTTGCAATGAGCCGAGATCGCGCCACTGCACTCCAGCCTCGGCAAAAGAGTGAGGCTTTGTCTCAGGAAAAACAAAACAAAACAAAAGAAAAAACACCTCACTGAGTTGATGTCTTTGGGAGAGCTGCTTTTTGTACATTATCTCATTCAGTTATGGACACAGGAGGGGTCTCCAAATCATGCTATGTGATCCAGGGAGTCTGATGGAAGAAGCCATACTTGAGTTATGGCCGTCTCAGGGATGCTGTGAGTTGACTAGCTTGCTGTTAGGCTGGAGTCTGGCTCACACATTCAGAACATTTGTAGGTTACTCAGACTACCAGTACCAAGGACTCGTTCTGGAGATTAACCAGATATGATAAACACTGAGATAGGCAAAAATCAATTTGTGATGGGGTATTGATGGTAAACTAAGGAGCTAAATGGAAAACTCTGGCGAACCATTGAATGAGAGAGAAATCATCTAAGAGAGAATCCTCTAACAGAAGTAGGATGAACAGATTAAAGGAAAAGGTAGGGGGAGACCAGATAGGAATCTTTTGCACCACGTCAGGAAGGAAATAGAGCTGCCACAAAAGCTGAGGGAAGGAAGAGAAGGAGAGGCAAATTCAAGGAACTGAAGAGGCTGACTCTGTAAAACTTGGCGATGATGTGAAAATGAGGAAGAAAGAGTTTAGGAGGCCGGGCCCAGTGGCTCACACCTGTAATCCCAGCACTTTGGTAGGCCAAGGAGGGCGGATCATCTGAGGTCAGGGATTCGAGATGAGTGTGACCAGCATAGTGAAACCCCGTCTCTACTAAAAAGAGAAAAAATTAGCCAGGCGTGGTGGCACACACCTGTAATCCCAGCTACTTGGGAGGCTGAGACAGGAGAATCGTCTGGGAGGCAGAGGTTGCAGTGAGCCAAGATAGTGCCATTGCACTCTAGCCTGGGCAACAAGAACAAAACTCTGTCTCAAAAAAAAAAAAAAAAAAATTGAGAAAGAGTTTATGAATTTGTCATTGTATTAGTCTGTTTTCATGCTGCTGATAAACACATACCAGAGACTGGGCAATTTACAGAAGAAAGAGGTTTAATGGACTTACAGTTCCATATGGCTGTGGAAGCCTCACAGTCATGGCAGAAGGCAAGGAGGAACAAGTCATGTCTAATATGGATGGCAGAAGGCAAAGAGAGAGCTTGTGCAGGGAGACCCCTGTTTTTGAAATCATCAGATCTCGCGAGACTTACTCACTATCACAAGAACACTGGCAAGACCTGTGCCTATGATTCAATTACCTCCCACTGGGTCCCTCCCACAACACGTGGGAATGAAGATGAGATTTGGGTGGGGACACAGCCAAACCATATCAGTCATAGTGTATGATTATCTGGTTTCTCATAGTATTTTCTGTGTGAAAGAACACAGGAGGAAAGTAGTTTTGAGAGGATGTATATACAGTTCGTTTTTGGATATGCTGAATTTGAGGCTCTACTGGCTCTGAAACTTTTGTAGAGTTACAAGCAAATAGTATCAATGTCTTAACAAAATAGTTAATTCATTTATGGTGCAGTTGATAGGTGCCAGCCTGTGTCCTAAGCATTTCACCTGGACTATCTCATTTATTCCTTATAATAGTCCTGTGAGGTGTAGAAATCATTGCAAGGAAACTTAAGCACAGCAATGTTAAATGATTTCACTAAAGTTACACATTTAGAAAGTAGTAGAATATTGTATAATTCCATTTGTTTGAAATGCTCAGAAAAGGCAAATCTGTAGAGGCAGAAAGTAGATTAGTTGTTGCCTGACATTGAGAATGGGATTATTGTAAATGAACATTAGGGATCTTATTAGGGTGATCTAAAACTATTTATGGTGATAGTTGCACCACTTGGTAAATTTACTAAAAATCATTGAATTGTGTACTTGAAACTGGTAAATTTTATATGAAAAATAAATATTTAAAAAGTTGTAAAAAAATAAAAGGGTTTCAAATTGGAATTGTTATATTTAATTTTAGATGTTTTCAGTGGATTATAATAGAAAAATGCCTTAAATGTAGTAGAGTGCTTCCTTATCAGAAAGGTGCCCTGAAAATTGTGTCTGTCTTTTTTTTTTTTTTTTTCCTTTTTAAAACACAAAAGGTATTTGGGTCTTTTATTTTTATGCCAGTCTTTCGGATGTTTGTTGATTACTACCTATGAAGCATTTTCCTGTTACTTCCTGTAACCTGCTGTTCCTGATCTCCTTCAGGATAATGTGTTAGATAGCTAAACTGGCTTCCACCTTCCTCATTTTCTTTCGCTTCCTCTGTTCCTGCTGAATTCAGGAATTGTGTGGTTTTTTTTTTTTATTGTGAATTTTTTTAAAAAGGATAATTAAAATGTCACATAACTCACGTTCTAAAATTAGATATTTAAAAAACAGTCAGTGGGGCAAGGGAGGACTTTTACTGAGATTGTGTCTCAGTTTATTGGTCTTGATTTGTTTTTTGGCTCATGGGACTTGAACATAGGTAGGGAACAACTTTATTTACATAGGAGCCAAGAGAAAACTTCCCCTTGCTATAGGTTTGCTGAAAATCAGCTGACAAAAGGCAGATTAATAGAAAAGGCATACAAATCTGCCGGGTGCAGTGGCTCACGCCTCTAATCCCAGAACTTTAAGAGGCCGAGGTGGGTGGATCAAGAGGTCAGGAGTTCGAGACCAGCCTGGCCAAGATGGGGAAGCCCCATATCTACCAAATATACAAAAAATTAGCTGGGCATGGTGGTGGGCGCCTGTAATCCCAGCTACTCAGGAGGCTGAAGCAGAGAATTGCTTGAACCTGAGAGGTGGAGGTTGCAGTGAGCCGAGATCAGGCCACTGCCCTCCAGCCTGGATGATAGAGAGAGACTCCATTTCAAAAAAAAAAAAAAGAAAAAAAGAAAAGGCATACAAATCTATTAACATGCATGAGGGGAAAATCAGAGTGATTACACCACCATGCAATGAGGTATAGATGTTTATATCACTTTTTTCTTAGGGGAAAGGGAGATGGGGAAGTGTGGATGATTTTAGGGGGATAGGAAATGATTTTTAGGGGAGTTCAGTGGGCTTCAAAAATATTCAGTGGTCTGGAACAAAGTCTGTTGGCCCTGCAGAGCACACAATGGTTTGTGACAACTCTGTCCAGGTGTATTGACAGACTTCCGACTTTCTTCCTGCAATATGAATTCAGTTAATGAAAACTCAGAGAAGCAACCAGAGGTAGTTCTTTTCGTTGTTGAGTCTGGACTTTAGGCAGATAAGCAAACTTCAGAGGAGGACTTCATCTTCTGCCTTGGAAGAGAGAATTGAGAGACAGGGTGGTGTGGGGTGGGATGGTGGGGATGGGGTAGGGATGTTAACCTTGAAGCTGCCTCTTCAGTTCAGCATGTCAAAGCACCATTTGGGATATTGGTTTCTGAGCTCTAACATTTAGAATATTTCACATTTTACTGTAGCTGCTGTAAAAGGTTCCCTTTGACTGTATCAGCTATGAGTCCTGTAGAAATCAGATAATGACAACAGAAGCAATTACTTCCTTCTTCTCTCCGCTCATATTTTCATCATCTACTTTCGTTATTTTCATTAGGAAGTAGTGTATTAGATCATCCAATGTTAAGTGAAATTGAAGAGGGATAAGAAGTACTTTGATTCTTTTGCTTGTTTTTGGAAAACTTGGTATCTAAATTGTTTCTTCGTTTTTGGGGTCAAATGAATCTAATTTTGAATGCCATAGGGAATTTTTTGATGTAGTTTAAATATTGTGTTCTAAGGAGCAAGCTTTTTATTTCTAGACATCTAGTCTTATATATGCCATCAGAGAGCTTGCTGGGAGCAGAATTAAAAATAATTATGCTATTACCAGTCAGAGGATACTTGTTAAGAGTTAGTGGTACATTCACATTCGTATGCTTGTCTGGTACATTGTTGCTGAGTGCCAGTTAAATGTAGGGGCAGACATATTGTCAGGTGCCCGGATTTCTCACAGAATCTAAGTAATATGTGTTTAAGATTGTACTATAGTCTACCATGTGTGACATCATTCACTAATAGAAAATGATAACATTCACACACAAAGCCAAGACTTAAGGTTAATGAAATACTTATAAGCTTCTTCTGCTTCTAACATATCAGTACTGTATTGCTCTTTCTGCAATTTGTTGATACAGGGCTCTGCAGTGAGAAAGAAAGGTGTATATATAGAAGAGATAATACTTACCCGGTCCTGGAGAAATCAAACAGAAATAAAAACCTCCACATGTAAAGCATCACAGATCTTAAGGGTGGAAGCTGATAGGGTGGTTTAGGGATGTTTGAGGAATATATATCACCTCTGTCTTTGTGTGACTAGAAGTTGAGGTCCTTCAAGCAGTTCTGTGATAAAATTCTTTCTCACATTCTGAACCTGCTCCCAAGACAAATGTATTATCCTTTTGCTGATTTTACTTTACAGGCAAAAGGTACTTTTTTTTTTTTTCCCTGGAGACAGAATTTTGCTCTTGTTGCCCAGGCTGGAGTGCAGTGGCACGATCTTCTCTCACTACAACCTTCGTCTCCTGGGTTCAAGCGATTCTCCTGCCTTAACCTCCCAAGTAGCTGGAATTACAGGTGCTTACCACCATGCCCGGCTATTTTTTGTATTTTTTTAGTAGAGACGGGGTTTTACCATGTTAGTCAGGCTGGTCTTGAACCCCTGACCTCAGGTGATCCACCCACCTCAGTCTCCAAAAGCGCTGGAACTACAGGTGTGAACCACTGGCACCCAGCCCGGCAAAAAGTAATTTTTGTGTACTGTAGGCACGTAACTTGAACAAATAAAAACCAGCTCTTTAAAATATTCTAAACATTTGACAAATGCAAAGCAGGAAATCAACTACACAATATACTTTAAATTTTCAAGGTACCCCTATTATTTATCCAGAAGACATTCATTTAGTAAATTGTTTAGCACTGAGAATGGGTCAGGAATTTTTCTAGGTGTGAAGTTACAAATTGTTAGCTCAGTTTTTTCTTTATCTTCAATTATGTTGTAAAAAAACCAAAGCAAAGCAGAACAAAATAAAAGTCACCAACAAATTAGTAGCCTAATTTCCTGTAATTAGGAAATTGTATTCCCTGATTCATATTTCCAGCTTTCTTAATTAAAAAAATTAAAAAGGAATTGGCAACAGTGGTCTTATATTCTTGCATGAAACCAAGTAGCAGGAGCAAAGAAATGCCTACCCTCTTATTACCAGTTTTATAGATGAGAACTTAACCCATTTTTGCCTGGTGTTGCATTATTGGAACACTAAGCTTGTGGGAGTTATTTATATCCTACTGCGCAAGGTCATCACCAAGGTCTGATTTTTCACACACAAAAAAATTGCAGCCTCTGGCATAAATGGCTTAAGGAACAGAGTTAGGCAGTATCCCCAAAGACACAAAACTGATTATGGGAGCTTGATTTGAAACGTCATCTATTCCAATTAAAAAGCAAAAACCAAAAAACTGCTCCAGCTATTCTTTCACTTTTCAGGGTATTGTGGAAGTTGCAAAACTAAGCAAGACATGAACTAATACTAACTACATATGGACGTTCTAGAAATAAGTTGAACCTGAATTATACCTGTAGATCCTCATATCACTGTTGTAAATCCAGGCAGGGATTTTAATCCCCAAATTTCAGAAAGGGAAGCTGCAGAAGCCCAGAACATAATGTATTCACGGCCACAAATCTATTAAAGTGACGGAGTCCATATTTGAACCCTGGGCCCCTATGCCCTGGTGCTAGAGCTTTTGGGATACTGTGAACATCAAGCATTGGCTCACCATCTGAATAGTAAGCCTGAATTCAGAAGATGTGTTTTTCTTATGTATAGGATGAACCACATGACAGGGCCATTTTTGCCTTCTAAGAATGAGCAAAAATTCATATGGTTCAATGGGTACTTCTAAAACATACCCATGCCCTATAATTCTGGTATGTTTTACTTTTATGTTTGTGGAAATTTAACTCCTCATAGGAAAATGGAAGTTGTTAGTATGTTCTGTAAAATTCTAGGAAGTTTTGGGCAAGTTTATTAAGATTCATATAGAAATTGTAGATCCAAATAAACAGATTAAACATATGGACTTAGGATTTAGCCCTACAGATACCACATTCATGCCCGTTCTGTAATCTGTAGAGTTTAACCCTATTGATTATAAAAATGAAGCAGTGCTTTTCCCTTTTAACATATATATTCAGAAAACTGGGTGTTAGTATATAGAACTTAATACACTTCTACAGCTTTAGATGATTTTGTGTGTGTGTGTGTGTGTGTGTGTGTATATATATATATATATATTTTTGAGACGGAGTCTCGTTCTGTCACCCATGCAAGAGTACAGTGGCACAATCTCAGCTCACTTCAACCTCTGCCTCCCAGATTCAAGCGATTCTCTTGCCTCAGCCTCCCAAGTAGCTAGGATTACAGGCACATGCCACCACACCCAGCTAATTTTTTTATTTTTAGTAGAGACAGAGTTTCACCCTCTTGGCCAGGCTGGTCTCGAACTTCTGACCTCATGATCCACCTGCCTCAGCCTCCCGAAGTGCTAGGATTACAGGCATGAGCCCCCAACCCCAGCCCTCTGCAACCACTAATATACTGTCTATATAAGTTCACATGTTTTGGAATATTTTTGTAAATGAATTATATATGGTCTTTCATAACTGGCCTCTTTTAGCAAAATATTTTTAAGATTTATCATGTTGTAGCATGCTGCATCAGTACTTCATACCTTTTTATAGCCAAATAAAATTCCATTGTATATATATTAAACATTTTGTTTATCCATTCATCAGCTGATGGCCATTTGAGTTGTTTCCACCTGTTGGTGATTCTGGATGAGTAGTACTGCCTTGAACAATATTGTACAAGTTTTTGCTTGAATAATTGTTTTTAATTCTTTTGGGTCTATATGTAGCAGTGGAACTGCAGATCATATGATCATTATCTGTTTAAGCATCTGAGGAACTGCTGCATTGTTTTCCAAAGTGACTGCCTTATTTTACATTCCCACTAGCAGTGTTTGATGTCACCAACACTTGTCATTATCTGTCTTTTTTATTCTAGTGGGTATGAAATGGTATCTTGTTGTTTGATGTTTGCTTGATGATTAGTACTTTTGAATGTCTTTTCACATGTTTTCTTGTCACGTAGTTATGAATCTTGAATAAAGCAAAACGCTCTAAATTTTGGCTTGTCTTGTCCAACTCCGAATGGCCAGGTTGAAAAAACATTTTATTTGGTTCTAGAAAACTCAGCAAAGAATGATGTCACAGATGTTTCTCGCCTCTGCTGTGTTTTAGCTGTAAGTAGATCAAGGAAGGAAAGCAAGACTAGAACTAATTGCTCATCAAGAAAGGAGTTACAAATATAAGTGGTTCTGATACACATTTAAATTAGATTACATTTAACGATAGGTTTTGTAAATGAAGTTAATTTGAAAGGACACACAGTCATTGGGTTTAATCTGTGCATCTTCCAGTAAACAGCTATCATCCTTCCTGCCCCCATCCAGTTTCTAGTAAATAAAAGTTACTCTTCTAGAAGATTATTTACTTCCATGTTGCCCATGCTGTCTGTCGGTGGCAGCTGCTGGGTAAGTTTATAAGGGGATGCTACCTGGTTAGGGACAAAGCTCACATTTACGCAGTTTTCCTGTGGACCAGAAAATATTGACAAAGGAGAAGTTAAGATTTTCTGCTTGCTTTTGCCCTCATAATAGTTTAAATTATTATTGTTTTTTAATTTTGTTTTTTTCTTTCTGAATTAAATTATGTTTTGGTCACTTGAAATACTAAAATTAAAAAATAAAACTAGAAATAAGACTTCTTTATTATAGTTCCTACTGAATAGGAACTGTGTCTCCCATTATGCAGTGAACCTATTGTCTGAAAAAGACCCACTACATCCAACAGTTAACTGAGATAACTTCTAAAAATAATGGAGTAAGAGCATAACTGACTAATTTAGCAAGCTCCTTGACAAAAATTCCAAGTTCATTTTGATGAGAGAAGGCAAAAATAGAGATTAAAATATGCACGCTATTTAAACATTTATGGAGAAGTCAGTGTCTTGCCCCGAGTAAATTTTTGAGATTTCTGTAATAATATCTGTGACTATTTATGTAGCATGTAACCTTTTTTTCTAAGTGTTTTTCCATTCACAATTGTGTTTGCCTCCTCATGAGAACTATGTGATATAAATGGGGCAAGCAGTATTATCTTCATTTTAGAAATGAAGAAATTGAGATCCTGAGATGACAGTGACCTACCTGAGTCTGTCCTCTAGCAAGAATTAGAATCTGGGTCTTCTGACATCATCAGCGATTTTTCTTGTGTACTCTGTGGATGTTTCACTTTGGCTACATTGCTTCTGGAAGAACCGTAGGGTTTTTTTTCTGTGTGTATTTTGTAAATTGTTCACCAGCTCTCCCATTTTTGCCATTATAAAGACACTCCTAATGAATTATGCATCAGCTTTTGACTTAAAAAAGAAAAATCAAAGGACTTGGATTTAAGTAGTATTCTCTCACAGAAACATACTACTTCTTAACTTGCCTTTCTTTTCCCCTGAAATTGTTTGTGAAAGAATGATTTAAATACTAATGTGAGGTCGGGCGCGGTGGCTCACTCCTGTAATCCCAGCACTTTGCGAGGCCAAGGCAGGCGGATCATGAGGTCAGGAGATCGAGACCATCCTGGCTAACATGGTGAAACCCTATCTCTACTTAAAATACAAAAAAAAAAAAAAAAAATTAGCCATGTGTGGGGGCCGGTGCCTGTAGTCCCAGCTACTCAGGAGGCTGAGGCAGGAGAATGGCGTGAATCTGGGAGGCGGAGCTTGCAGTGAGCGGACATCCCGCCACTGCACTCCAGCCTGGGCCATAGAGCGAGACTCTGTCTCAAAAAAAAAAAAAAAAAAAAAAAAAGCAGGGCATGGTGGTGAGCACCTATGATCCCAGCTACTCGGGAGGCTGAGAAAGGAGAATCACTTGAACCTGGGAGGCGGAGGCTGCAGTGAGTTGAGATCATGCCACTGCATTTTGGCCTGGGCAACGAAGCAAGACTTCCTCTCAACAACCACAAAGTAAATACAAACGTGAAACCTCAGAATGCTGCCACTTCAAGAATATCTGATTTACGAAACAGAGAAATAGAGATAGTTGTAAAGAAAAAGTAGCTTCATTAACATTAAAAAATTCTGGATCTTTCCCCTTGATTTTACTCAGTGTCAGTAAAATCCACCTTAAGAAACAAAGTGGATTTCAACCTTTCTGCCTCAGGTTATTGTCATTGGGATTTAACATGTTCCATCCAACTTTTCTGTAAAACTGTAGGTTTTTTTCATGGAAAATGTTTATCCATAGCTTCATAGTACCTAGCACAGAGCCTGTCACATGGTAGGCACTCATTAATTACATATATGCCACATCAATAAATTATGATTCAGTTGATCATCATTTGACATAAAGGAGAAACATAATTACACAAGTAAAGAGACAATTTTAAGTATAGAAATTATTGGCCCTCAGACTCATAGTTCGGTGCCAGAGAGGGTTTGATCATGAGAGTGGTACAATAAACCTACTCAAAACCAGGGACTCTCCTAGTGGGTGGAAAACTTGAGGTGTAACAGTTTCTATTTCTTGTTAATTTAGGAGTTCCAACCACAGCTTTCTGAGCCCTGTTAGTTATGGTTATGCAAGGCCTCCTGAGAGTTAAGATCTAATAAAGGTTTATTATCTCTCCCTTATCTGAAATGCTTGGAACTAGAAATATTTCTGATTTTGGATTTTTTTGGATTTGGAATATTTGCACATGCATCATGAGATACTGGGGATGGTACCTATGCCTAAACATGAAATTCATTTATGTTTCATGTACACCTCATATACACAGACTGAAAATAATTTTATTTTTGCCTTGGGGATGCTGAATAAACTGTTGGTACCTGCATTTTGACTATGACCTGTCACATGAGGTCAGGTGTGGAATTTTCCCCTTGTGGCATCATGTTGGCACTCAAAAATTTCAGATTTTGGAGCATATTGGATTTTAGATTTTCAGATTTGGGATGCTCAATCTATATGACCTTTCCTGCATTACCAAACCAAATCATAGGCTAGAGTACATTCCAAAGCATCTAGGACTTCTGAAAACACACCTAGCCTACTCTGTGAACTACAGGGCTGCTGGTATGAGCAGAGTATTGGCTTCCTAGCTAAAGAACCACCTGACTTCCAGCCCCACTTTGTTGAAAGAACTGTCTGAGTTCCAGCCCCACTTTGTCGTTTATCCAGGGTGACTCTGGATAAACCACTTACTTTTTCCGGCTTCTGATTTCATTCTCAGTAAAATGGGGATACAAAGAACTTCTGGATTTAAGAGCTAGTGATAATATATGCAAAATGCCCTGGGGAAAGAAATTTTGTCTGGTTTCTTTTGTACACAACTCAAGTTTGAGGATAGGGCATTGAGACTGTGCAAGGCAAACTAGAAATTCAGAAACAATCATTTATTTATTTTGGAGCCCTAGATGTGAGTACCATGGCATGCATTAAGAATCCTTCATTGCATTATGAGGAATGAAGGGAGATGTTGGTTTTAAATAAGAGGAACATAACAATTAATGCTGCTTGTTAGACTTGTGATATGGTTTGGCTCTCTGTCCCCACTCAAATCTCATCTTGAATTGTAATCCCCATGTATTGAGGGAGGAACGTGGTGGGAGATGATAGATCATGAGGGCTTTTTTCCCTATGCTGTTCTAGTGATAATGAGTGAGTTCTCATGAGACCTGATGGTTTAAAAGTGGCAGTTTCCCTGCACTCTGTCTCTCCTGCTGCCTTGTGAAGAAAGTGCTTGCTGCTTCTTTGCCTTCCGCCATGGTTGTAAGTTTCCTGAGGCCTCCCCATCCTTGAGGAACTGTGAGTCAATTAAACTTTTTTGTTTAAAAATTACCCAGTCTCAGGTAGTTCTTTAGAGATGTGTGAAAACAGACTAATACAACTTGGAAATGTGGAAAGAGACTTATAAACCCGTTGTCACGTTTATTTTCCGTCATTCCGTCTTCTCAAAATAGGTTGATGTGATTCTCTGAAAACATGGCCATTATTGAATAGTGCTATTGTCTTATATTTTGTTTCTTGTAGGTAGCAGTATCAGTATACTTTTCTATAGAAAATATTGTGTGACTTCATGACCTTGGTGACAATTTTATGTTTGCAAAATAAACACATTTCTGCTATGGTGGGTGATACATACAAACTGTAGGACATCAGGCGATCAGGGGATGTGAAGGTAATTGTAGGCTGATCACCTCAAATTTTTGAGAGCTTTTCCTATTAATTATCCAAAATTTCTGAGCATTCTTTTCTAGTGGTATGAGGGTAAGAAATTATATATTTGATTTAGAGTAAGAGGCCTTTCTCCTTTTTCAGCAGTGTTGATTTTTAAAAAGTCTTAAAAACAAAACAAACAAAAACTATCAGCAGAGAATATTTTTAAAAGACATCCAGATACCCAGGTTTGGAAGTAGAGGGTTAGGGGACACTTTTTTTTTTCCCCCCCTCCAAAAAGACCTTGCTAATCTGTATAATCAAAGTAAGTTTTCTTTTCACTCAGTCACCTTTCTAGACTTATTTTATATTTTCTGTCAGCTTCCTAATACCCAAAGGAGTTTTTGTTAGATATGAATTTATTTTTACAAAGTATTAACTTTTTATTGGACAGTTTGCTTTAGAAAGTTGAAATTACAGTTTATGAATCACATTTTGGGATGGATAGTTGATAAGATTCTTATTTCTATTAATACTTTGATATCATAAAAAGAAAAATAAAATCCCAGTTGTTAATAGTGCACACTATCAACAAAGAGTCAAACTGTAAAATATTTGAAGAGATTTATTCTGAGCCAAATATGAGTGACCATGGCCCATGACACAGCCCATACTCCTGAGAACATGTGCCCAAGGTGGTTGGGGTGCAGCTTGGTTTTATACATACTAGGGAGGCATGAGACGTCAATCAGATATACTTGACAAATGCATTGGTTTGGTCCAGAAAGGCAGGACAGTTCGAAGCCAGGGGTGGGTGGGACGTCCAGGTTATAAGTAAATTTAAACATTTTCTAGTTTACAATGGGTTGGGTTTGTCTGAAGACCTGGGATTAATAGAAAGGAAATGTTCAGGTTAGGATAAAAGACTGTGGAGACCAAGGTTATTTTGAGGCCTCATAGTGGGTGCCCTTAGAGATAAGAGATGACAAATGTTTCCCTTTCACACCTTTAAAAGATGCTAGACTCTCAGTTAATCTCTTCAGGATTGGGAAGGCTTGGAAGAAAAAGATCTAGCTATGTTAATAGAGATACTTTTTTTTTTCTTTTTTTTGAGATGGAGTCTCTCTCTGTTGCCCAGGCTGGAGTGCAATAGAGTGATCTCGGCTCATTGCAACCTCCGCATCCCAGGTTCAAGCTATTCTCCTGCCTCAGCCTCCCTAGCAGCTGAGATTACAGGCACCTGCCACTACGCCTGGCTAATTTTTTGTGTTGTTAATAGAGACGGGGTTTCACCATGTTGGCCAGGCTGGTCTCAAACTCCTGACCTTGTGATTCGCCTGCCTCAGCCTCCCAAAGTGCTGGGATTATGTGAGCCACCGCACCCAGCTGTTAATAGAGATTCTTTCCAGATGCACATTTTCCCCCACAAAGGACCGCTTTGCAGGACCATTTCAAAATAAGACAAAGAAACATGTTTCGGGGTAAAATATTTTGATTTTTGCTTTGTCACATAATGTTATTCTAGAGTCAGATTGGAAAGTATTTCGTAATATTTAGGGTTAAATAAACCCATCTGATGAGAATTTATGATGTGGATTCTCAGATAGGAATTTGGTCAAACTAAAAAAAAATCAGAGTTTAGTTCTCAACACAGATTGAGATTAAAAACACAGGGTACATTATAGATGACTGAATAGTATGCATGAAGCATACCTACCAGATGATAATGAAATGGTAATGACACTTGTGGTTCTTTTTCCTAACAAAAAGACATTCTTTGTGTTTTTCATATGTGCCAGGTATCCGGCTAGACACTTTACATATACTTTCTCCACCAGAGACGTTTCAGTGATGCTGGCAGGAAGGTTATGTTATTTGCATATTTTACAGATAGGGAAATTGAAGCTTGGAGATGTTAGGGATTTTCCTTTGGTCACATAGCTAGAAAGTGGCAAAGCCAAGCTTGGAGCCCAAATAGAGTACTCTTAACCAATTCTACTATACTGCCTTTGAATTGCTTAGAAAAACCCCTTTTCTTTCCTGAGCCGCAGTGGAGTGACCCGTTAAATAAGGAAAACTAGATGTTTTCTTTGTTCCTCTTCTAATTCTGATCTTTTGTGTGGGAACTTTAAAAATAATTGAAACCAAAAACAAAAACCAGAAAACTTACATTTATTTTATTCTTTCTCCCATTATAGAAAAGAGAAAAGGAGAAGGATGAAACTGTAATTCTGCCACCTCAGTGTAGAATCAGCCTTAGCCTTTCTTCTAGTCTTTTTTCCTTTACTGTGTATGTATCGATATATTTATTTTACTGAGATTAAAATTACCTCACATATATAACCATTTGTATTCTGCTTGTTGGACTTCGGATTTTCAATGTGATTCTCTGTTATTGGTGTGACTGAATCTTTTCCAGAGCTACCCTGACCCCTGACTTGAAAGGTTGGGATCATTCCCAAGACTAGAGGATTCATAACTTAAAATTTTCTTTTTTTTTTTTTTTTTTTCAGGGTGGGCGTGGTTGCTCACGGTGGAGGGCGGATCACCTGAGGTCAGGAAGTTAAGACCAGTCTGGCCAACATGGTGAAAACCCATCTCTACTAAAAATACAAAAATGAGCCAGGCATGGTGGCATGGGCCTGTAATCCCAGCTACTCGGGAGGCTGAGCCAGGAGAATCACTGGAACCCGGGAGGCGGAGGGTGTGGTGAGCTGAGACTGCACCATTGCACTCCAGTGTGGGCAACAGAGTGAGACTGTCTCAAAAAAAAAAAAAAAAAAATTCTTTTTAAATCCAACTTTCACATGGAAACCTGAGTGCAGGGAAAGAGACCACTCCATTGTACAACTCCACTAGAAAGTATTACCAATTGAAGGATTGTCTAAGAAAGTCCAAAAAAAAAAAAAGAAAAAAGAGAGAAAAGGAAATGGCAGATTACTAGATAGCTGAACAGGTTATATCCGGTAAGCACTTTCATGTCTGTTATTTTGGTGTCTCCTTTTAACACTCTTGAGGTATAGTTTTGAGAGGGTAAGTCAAGGATATGAGGTCCCTTACATAGTGGCAGAGCCATGGCTGAATATGCAGTCTTCCTCTCCTCCTACACTGTTCTTCCTGTGGTACCCAGCAGTCTCAAGCATTTGCAATGTACACATTAGAATTTGCACGCATTAGAATAGCTGGGAATGGCAAGCCCCACTGCTGTTCCCTAACCACTGCTTACTTGGCTAGGGTAGGGTACCTGGTTCTCTGCTGTCCCTGTGCTTGTGAGAGCTTTGGTAATAGAGATGAGTCCTATTCTGTTTTTTTATTTTTGGTACCCCAGAGCCTGGTATACAATAGGAGGAACTCTGTTACTTAAAATTAATTTAGGATTATTTAAGTTTTTCTTTTTTTAATTGATCTTTCTCATTTGAAAAATCAGAAGTACCAGAAGGCTTTTAGCAGACCCAGGCCGGGCGTGGTGGCTCAATCCTGTAATCCCAGCACTTTGGGAGGCCGAGGTGGGCGGATTACCTGAGGTCAGGAGTTCGAGACCAACTTGGCCAACATGGTGAAATCTTGTCTCTACTAAAAATACAGAAATTAGCCAGGTATGGTGGCACATGCCTATAGTCCCAGGTATTCAAGAGGCTGAGGCAGGAGAATCGCTTGAACCCAGGAGGCAGAGGTTGCAGTGAGCCAAGATTGCACCACTGCACTCCAGCCTGGGCAACAGAGCAAGACTGTGTCTCAAAAAACAAACAAACAAACAAAAAACCCAGCAGACCCTGCCTCATCCACTCCCTATCTTATATAAAACAACCACTTTTATCTCTTGGGCTTTTCTTCTGCTATTGGAATAATAGTAAGAGTATGGTCTGGGGGTCACCCAGACTTGAGTTCCAGCTTTGCCACTTATCAGTATGTGCCCTTCGAAAAGAAGTGGAGGTGCACATGCTTCTCTGTCCACTTTAAACAACATTGACTCTAGTTAGACAGATTGTGAGTGCTTTGTGACTACTGAGCGTTCTCTTGAATCCATGCAGAGATTAGCACTTTTAGCACATTGTTTTGTACAGTTGCATATCACATATTCTTTTTTTTTTTTTTTTTTTTTTTTTTTGAGACGGAGTCTTGCTCTGTCGCCCAGGCTGGAGTGCAATGGCCAGATCTCAGCTCACACGTATCACATATTCTTTTTATTGAAGGCACCAGTTTAAGAGTGAGGTAGTTAAGAAAGCTCCCAATCAGAGATAGTGGAATGAGAAAATGGATTCAATGGAGCCATCTTGAAAAGAAAGTTGTGGGTGTACATCAATAATCTTTGCCTTACTGTGGGCTCCTGTGCTTTCGAATTCCAGTGGACACATAGCAAGGCAGGATCTACTTGGAAATTGTGAGATACAATTTTCTACAGAGCTAAAATCAAACAGGGGTATATGGATAACTATTCTGCCTTTTCAAGTATATAAGTCGTTTTGATTAATGTGTTTGCACATGGAAAACTATTGCATTCAGAGTAGCTAGCAGCTATTTCTAGTAGCTTGTGGAAAGCAGACATCTTCAATAAGGTGATTATTTTAAATGCATCTGTAGCTATGTAATGTGCACATGTGTTTGTAATTACAGTTGGAGAATTTAGAATCAAGTGCCAGACTTATCGGTGTTTATACATTCAACAAATGCAAAAAAAAAAAAAATCGAATATTGGCTGCTACCTTTACAAGTGTGCATTGTCTCAGAGTCTGCAAAGCATACCACTTGATAGTTGTCACGACTTAAATTTGCTGCGTAATGTGTAGCACAAAAGGTTGTGTTGCGTAACCTAACAGGCTTATCACTGAACTGAGCAAATGTTTCTGCGTAGGTTGCCAACGTGGGGCTCCAGAGTGTCTGGCCCTGTGGTGGTAAGATTTGGCAAGTATGAATTCAGACTTTTTTCTCATCTTTTAAAGAAAGAAAATTATACGTTAGTGAGTACAGTAATATTTTCAGTAAGTAGAAATAACATGCTGTCATGACATAATTTATGAGAAGTATTTAGTAGGCCATATACAAATTTTAGACCAGTGGGAAGTTTTGGCTAGGAATTTATAGCTGTTTGTTCTTAACAAAACCGTAGGCATCAGAAAGCTGACATAGAAATACTTGGTAATTAGTTTACTTATCAATTTTTTGAAAGTTTTAGGCTATTACTATAAAAGGCTTTATTTTAGGCAAAGTGAAGAAAAATATGGGATACAGCAAAAGTAATGTCCTCAATATACAGTCTAGTTGTGTGTGTATACTGCAATTAAATTGCTGTGTAATCAACAACTAGTAAACCAAGTAAGTGTTTAGCTGACAAGGTTCAATTTTACATGGAATGGTTTGTGTGATAAATGACTAAATGGCTCTGACTTCAGTTGTTGGATCATGGTGATATATGCAAAAACAATATAGAGCCAATTCTTGATTAATAGGAAGTTTATATAATTTGTAAGTCATGAAGGCTCTCCCTTTTCTTTCTCCGTGTTTACTGTCTCTTTCCCTGGCTTTGCTCATTTTCCTGTTAAGGAGGGATGATGCTGAGACAAGGATTGGGGTCAGGAGAGTGATGGGAATTTATTTGGTCGAGATTTTGGTTAACATTTTTGGAAACTAAGAATTGTTAAAATGTTTTACAGGTGTTATATTTCAAACAGAATTAAGTACTTACGTATTTAAAAATTATTTTGTCTTCTTTACCAAATTCAAGTTGACTTCTGCCGTGTAATACCAGTTTTGGAAGTTTAAAATTCTGTATCATACTTTGTTGATTGATCTTTATACAGATTCTTGTCAGAGTAAATGTCTCAGTGGGGCTTATTTTACTCTGGCTACTGTTTTATTGAAGAATGGGATAACTTTTTTGAATTTTGGTTCTCATCATCTTTGTTTTTTTTTTTTTGAGACGGTGTCTCGCTCTATCGCCCAGGCTGGAGTGCAGTAGCACCATCTTGGCTCACTGCAAGCTCCGCCTCCCGGGTTCACGCCATTCTCCTGCCTCAGCCTCCTGAGTAGCTGGGACTACAGGCGCCCGCCACCACGCCGAGCTAACTTTTTGTGTTTTTAGTAGAGACGGGGTTTCACTGTGTTAGCCAGGATGGTCTCGATCTCCTGACCTTGTGATCCTCCCACCTCGGCCTCCCAAAGTGCTGGGATTACAGGTGTAAGCCACGGTGCCCAGCTGGTTCTCATCATCTTTAAGGCTAAGGGAATGACTAAATACGGTAGCTGTAGAAAGGCAAATGAGGACTAATTTTGGTTTCCAGCTGTGTGGAAGTGTGGTTTAATCCATATTTCTGTAGGTCACACAATGAAGTAATTTTATAGTTCTAATTTGAAATATCCTGGCATCTACCTAAAACACTGTTAGCTGGAGCTTAGAGTATGATAAAGCATTAATTTCTCTTGGATGCTATCCAAATAAGGTTAATTGCCTTAAAAGGACCTTATTGTAAGGGAGTTCCAAAGCTTAGAAACTAATACCAGCCTCATTGTTGGATGTTAGTGGGCTATATTTACATAATTACAACAATTATAGGCATTGACTATTATATAAGACATCTTTTTAAAGGTTTCTGATTTTATTGTTCTTAGAGGGAAGATCTCTTTATTTTTTTCAAAATGTTTCATTTGTGAAATCCTTTACTCATTATGCATATGTAAATACAGTTAAGAAGGTAAGTTGAATAATAGAAATGATGCAATTAAGCAAAGCTAAATATTGGAAAACATCATATATTTTAAATCAGCTCAGTTATAAATAATTCATTGCTGTGAGGTGAGGGTAGCGTATGTGTTTAAGGACACCAAAAATCATTACAGATTTTACTGCTATTTCAGTTCAGCAACATGCATAGAGTACCTGCTAGGTTACCAGGTATCTGTGAGAAAGGTTTGGAATTCAAAGATAAATAAATACACAATATGCACACTAGCTCCTTTTTCTTGCAGAATTTAGGGTTATAGGTGGTCAGCATTAAGCAGCTAATTCCTGTAGTGTGATTTCAGTCTTTTGTGAGTGTGTAGGGAGGGTGGGGGAATCTTCCCTTCTAAGAACTAGTTATGAACAGGCAGTCTAGATGATTAATTTTACTTCATTATATTTCTTCTGTAAATGACGTGCCTTTGACTATATCCTTTGTAGAAGATAGAATTAGCGTCTAGTGGAAGTTTCAGAGATGATGGTTTTGGTTGTTATGCCAGCAGCAAAGGAAAAAACTGGAAAACAGGACAATTGGAGTGAAGAGAAGTAAGGTACGTGGTGACACTGGAGATATTTTATCTATTACATCTGTGGAGGATATACTGCTAAAGCGATTCTGTATCGAAATTTGTGTACTTCTCTATAGATTATAGAAAGATGGAGCGTACTCCAGTAAATACCATATATTTACATAGCTGTGGAACTGGTCTTAGAAAATGTGTGTTCTTTCGACTGTGTGCCAGGATATAAAAAAGCAAGATTTAGCTCAAAAATATTAATTGAAGGCACATGTTAGGTGCAGGTCCCTTCATTTTCATTATCATTGCTGTCAGTACTTTAAACCTTTATTGAAGAACTAGTGTGTGAATTTATTCATCTCTTCAGTGTCAACTCTGTGTTTATATAATGTGCCTGGCCTTGGGCAGATCACATCAGGGTATGTGAGTAAATCTTTAGGCCTTGGTAATAAGAAGCTTAGATGAAAAGATAATTACCATATTTGTGATATGATGAGGTTATACATAGGTTGATATATTAGTTTTCTATTGCTGCTTAAAAAATTACCACAAGAGCGAGCAGGCTCGGCTGTATTCTCTGCTCAGGGTCTAATAGGGCTAAAGTCAAGGTGTTAACTGCTTCCTCCCTGGAGACCCTGGGAAAGATCAGTTTCCAAGCTTTTCCAGGTTGTTGGCTGAATCCAGTTCCTTGTGATTGTAGGAGTGAGGTTCCTGTGTTCTTGCTGGTGATCATCAGAGGCCATGCTCTGTTATCAGAGACCATTCACATTCCTACTTACGTGCCTCCAGCCCCTACTTCAAACTAGCAGTGGTGTGCATCCTTCTCTTGCTTCTAACCCCTCTGACATCTCTTCTGCCACCTGCCTAAGAACTTCTTTCCTTTTGCCATAATCGTAGGAGTAACACCAAGAGGTGAAGATCATAAGGGTCATCTTAATATTATGCCTACCACAGTTGCTATTGGAAGCAGAAGACAAGCACCAGAATCCAACTTGAGAGGTTTAAAAGTGAGTTCCTGGGGGATGAAGTCCCTGAGATGCCAGGACATGTACTTGAGTTAAAGTCTAGGTCTCTACTTACTTTCTTTGTTGTTATTATCCAACCAATATTTACTGAGAACTTGTGTTGGGGCCAAGTCACTGCACTGTCAGAAACTCAGTTTCCTTAGTGATAAAGTTGGGATGGTTATATATTTTTGAAGGTCTCTTGTGAGAATTAGAAATAATAATGAAAGGGTCTAACAAAGAAGGGTGCTCAGTTAATAGAGTTTGTATCAAGAGAGTTCATGTGGTATATTGGGAACAGTCTGAGATTCATTGCAGGTTAATTCACACATTCTATCCCTTATTCCACAGATACTTACTGAATCCTAAACCATAGGGCTGAGGCAAACATGCAGTGAGAGAGATACTTGCCTTGAGCACAGAATTTTAGGATGTGCCCCTCAAAACGTGTGTTTAAATAAAATCAATCATATGCTAAAATGATATGAAGTTAATTTACACATCTATATCAAATACCAAAATAAACCAACTATCACAATACAGAATCCGTAACCACTTATACTGAACCATATTGGAGTCCAAGGGAAAAGGAAAAGTCAGTAATACTGATCTGATCTGTCGTTAACAGTTTTATACATTAATTTTGATTTTTTAAAGCTGTGTTCATTTATCTTGGCCAGGTGTGGTGTCTCACACCTATAATCCCAGCACCTTGGGATCCGGAGGCAGGCAGATCATGAGATCTGGAGTTCAAGACGAGCCTGGCCAACATAGTGAAACCCCGTCTCTACTAAAAATACAAAAAATTTAAAAAATAAAAAAAATTAGCCTGGCGTGGTGGCAGGCGCCTATAATCCCAGCTACTTGGGAGGCTGAGGCAGGAGAACCGCTTGAATCTAGGAGCAGACGTTGCAGTGAGCCGAGATTATGCCATTGCACTCCAGCCGAAGTGACAGTGCGAGACTCCATCACACACACGCACACACACACAAATACACACACACACACAATTATCTTGATTAATGAGTTTTAAAGTTTGCTCTGGAGATGAATGCCTCCCTTGCCTCATCCTACTCTTGTCCTGCTTACTTGATATAAGACTTTGCTTTTTCCATTTAGGGACCATAGGAAGTGAGCAATAGGATAAAGAAGTTAAATAAACAGTACAGAAAATGTAATCGGAGTTGAACTTTGCTTGTAATATTATTTTGACTACAACAAAGTATTATTTTAGGTTAACATTGTAGCATTCTTCTCAGTTCTTCAGATTCCTCAGTTATTAAAATAATTATTAGCAATTTTCAAGATGATTAACTTAAAAAAAAATGTCCTATATTTAAAGTACATAAATTCTTTTTATTTTGGAGTTGCTTTAAACATCTTCCAGTATTAGTAAAGTCCCATTATAGTGTTCATACAATAACACATCTGTCAGTTTTTACTTTTTTGTTTGATTCCTCTGTGATTTCAGTGGCTTTATAATCATTCTTTTTTAGCTATTGCATTCTATTATGCATGCTTTCCAGTAATGTAAGTGGTTAGGGTAATTGCAACCTAATATCAGAATGACTTTTTCATTTCAAACCTTTACTAGGTTGTGTTTTCCTTCCACAGCCTTGTCAGAGAGGGCTAAAATTTTCTATGGTCTGGGCATTATTCCCATGATGGATATTTAGTCCCATGATTGCTATATTATTGCTAGCATTTTAACATTTCTGAGAAGTACAAACCAAGATTGCCACTTGCTATTTTGAATGTATTTCAAATAATAGTCTTTATCTAAGAACAGATAGTTAGAAAAAGAAAATACTGGAAGCTTCTAGTTAATCAGAGGTGAAATAAAATCTCTAACTTTAATGAATATCCCAGTTATAGAACTTTTAAGACATAGTAGGTAAACTTAATCCTTTTCTTCTGCCTTACAAACTAATAAATGCCCTGTTTGTGTAAACTAATGTACCCATGATTTTAGACATTTTAAAAATCACATACAGTGTAAGCAACTAAAGATCAGTTAGAATTTATGACCAGTAAAATAAAAAATCCATCAAGGAGATAGTATTAATCGATCTGAGGGAATAACACTTCCATTTCGAAATTGTTCTGAATAACTGTAAGCATTAAATGACCCATGCCAAGAGTGCTTTTCTTTATACAGTTTTAACTAGAATTGTAAAATTGCGGTATTGTTTAAACTCTATCCTCAAACTTTTATCACATTGATGTAATTTAAATACCAGTTAAGTTTAACAGTAATTTGGTCAAATGATTAATTTCATCCTACATTATGTTCAGCTAAACAGTCTAACACTTTTTTTTTTTTAATATTAGGTCTAAAGTGACACTACTGTGAGAGTAATGATAATAATTAAAATTGTTACATGCAGCACTGTTTAGAAATGAATTTGAACCTATATTCAAAGCATCTGCCTTGTGAGACTCAACAGTTCTGTTTACTGCTTTAAAGCAGCCACTCTGTGGGAAACTTTTAAAAATAGCTGCATTATTAATATACTTATTTAAAATGGCAGCCATCTCTATCAACCCCAGGAAGGGAGCAGGAAGTAGATGCCAGTGTAAGCAACCTAATAGGCTTGCAGTTTGGTTTTGTTTGTATACATTTTGTAAATAGTTCGGGAAATATAAATGAATAAGTAATCAGAAGGCAAAGAGTAAAACAACACAAAACTTTCCCAGCTACAGGTTTGATTGTTTATACAGGAATTTGAGGTTGACTTAAATCTGTAATGCTCAAGCTTACCAATAGTAAGTCACAAACACCCCATTGAGCTTTATTACATGCTTTTAAAAAGGAGAATATTTTATCTTTCTAATGCTGTTTCTAATGCCTAAATACCAGTGCCTGAAGGGAGACAGTTCCCTAATGTTGTTCTTCCAGAGACCACATTCTAAATAAACCTTTTTGGGCAGTGATACGGAATAATAAGTGCATGTTGGGAGAAAGGAAGAGAGTCCATTGGAGTGGAAAACAAACTAAATTCTCTCTCAACTTTCTCATTAGTAATTTACCGGGCAGCATTGAGTTGCTGTGGTATTTTTATTGTTGTCTCCCTTAGAAATTTCCAGTCATTCCAAGGTAAACAAGATATAGTGTAAGTCCTTTGGTCTAGTATAATTAGGTAATTTTTTTATTCCGTTCAGTTGCAAGTTTGAAAAGGACAAATGAAAGAAATTATGTGCTCCCTTAAGTGACTATGCCAGGGCATCAACCTATATTTTATCTTCATTGTTCATAAAAGTGCATCTTTACTGATGATGAGTTGGGGATGTCATGGAGGATTGATTTTTATCCTGTAGTTTCAGCTACTTGATCAGACCTCTCTTCCTTCTAGTTAGCTTATTAGGACATTTCTTATTATTTTGATTATACAAGAACAGTGATCTAGTGCCTTTTAAATTTTGTGATCACTTACTGAGTGACAGGGACATTTGCATTCTAAATGAATGCACCAAGAGTTTAATAGTTACTTATACCTTAAAGAGACACAAATAATAGGTTGGGTTACGTGTTCATTTTGGTTTTATAGTATTATTCAGGTGTTAGTGTTGTGTATGAGTTTAAGAACAGGAAACATTCTCCTCTGAATCACTTGGAATAAATTGTCTTCGAACTAGTAAGAAAACATGATAGTTAAAAATGCTGTCATTCATATGGAATGAGAATTCTAAATCATTTGTCACCATATATTTAAAAATTTTGAGGTGATAGTGGCAAACCAGAACCAAGTATTATTATTAGTTATTTTAATGTCAGTGGTAGTCATTTTTATCAGTGATGAAAAAAATTAGTAAAATGTCATTTAATAATTATTTTTTCTAGTTCATTAAAAATGATATATGGCTGGGTGTGATGGCTCACATTTGTAATCCCAGCACTTTGGGAGGCCAAGGCAGGTGAATCACTTGAGGTCAGGGGTTCGAGACCAGCCTGGCCAACATGACAAAAGCCTATCTCTACTAAAAATACGAATATTAGCCAGGTGTGGTGGCACTCACCTGTAGTCCCAGCTAGTCAGGAGGCTGAGGCAGGAGAATCACTTGAATATGGGAGGTAGAGGTTGCAGTAAGCTGGGATCATGCCAGTGTACTCCAGCCTGGGTGACAGAGTGAGACTCTGTCTCAAAGTTTAAAAAAAAAAAAAAAAAGATACATAGAAAGATTTTGATAAATGCTTATTTTATGAATGAATATGGCAGTGATGGTGAATATCATACTGCCAAATATTTTAAACAGTGCCAGAAAATGTGTTGGACACTTGAATAAGACACATCTCTGACCTATATAAGAGCTCAGATTTTCCAGCCTCTTTGTGAGCTGGTGTAGCCATATGATTTAGGTCTGGCTGGAGAAGAGATATGTGTAAGTTGACTGCTGTTGTTTCTTTTCCTGTTTCCCACTGGCAGAAATGCCAATGTGATGGCTGGACCTAGATGGGCCAAAAAGCAGATGCCATGAGTTAAATACAGCAGAGCAACAAGATAGATGGAGTATGGGTGCGTTATAATTAGGACTTGCCATTTCTAACACTGGACTATATATTTATGTAGATTGATGAAAATTCCATCCTGTTTAAGTCACTTATAGGAATTTCTATTTATTTTTATTTCTATTTATTTCTGTAAGACATTTTACAATCATTGGTCAATAAACCAGAAGCCTAAGTGAGTTGAATAATGAAAGAAAAGGCCATCTGTTAGGAATAACTGGGTTGTAATTAAGGTAAGGGTCCAAGTTTATCTACCTTTATGTGGGTAGAACATGCTAGATGGGAACCCAGGAAGACTTTCAGATAAAAATTTAGAGGAAAAACAGAGTATTCTAGAGTTGACTGTAGAACCAGTATTGTTGTTTACTACTCCATAAGCCCTAGTTTCTTAAACTATGACAGTGTGATGGTTATAAAGATGAAATGGAACATGTATGGTAAATTGCTCTGCAAACCATACTCTGGGTAATCAGTACATTTGAACATATGCATGTAATGGATGAAAGGAAAATGCAAATTTAAATTGCACTTCC
Source organism: Papio anubis (assembly GCF_008728515.1). Lineage (NCBI taxonomy): Eukaryota > Metazoa > Chordata > Mammalia > Primates > Cercopithecidae > Papio > Papio anubis. The sequence continues at coordinate 77,052,719 of NC_044984.1, forward strand.
TACTATCAATTAAATATATATTCAGAGGGGAAAGTTTATCTTCTGCTATTACTGAAAATTCTAGCAGATCCTCTGATTTTTCTGTTACTGGAAATCCTTATAATCCCTTTACATTACAAATACAGTCTCATTTGGGACATCTTTGCCTCTGGTGTACCTTGCTATAGAAGGGAATCTGCATTCTGGAAAAGTGGGGTGTGATGGCTTTTCATTTGTTGAGCAAATAGTTATTGAACACCTGCTATGTAGCAGACATAGTTCTAGGCTGGGAAACAGTACAGCAAGTGACAAAACAGAGAAGTCCCTGCCTCTTGGAACATACTATCTAATGGCTACTTCTTTCTTGCTGGTCATTTCTTCTTCCATTTACTGGCTCCTGTCATGGACTCTTCAGAGATATAAGAACAATATGAAGGATCCGCAGGGAAGGTCTGTTTGTATGTGTTGTGGATTTAAACTGATGTTATGTATTCTGACCCTAGCACATATTCAGAGCTGACTCACTTTCTTATGGGTGTGTCTCGAATTCATTAGAGCCTTCCCTGCTGGGATTCTCTCACCACAGCTCGCCTGAAGTATTTTGCTTTTCCCTTTGGCTAACACTTTCCCCTCAGCCCTTGGTTTTTTGGTTGTCTGTGCCACAGACTTTCTCTATCTGTGACCCTCCTGTATGGCCCTCTCAGGAAGGATTCCAAGTGGCTCCACACTGGCTCTTCTTTCTGCCAAGTCTGTGAGTCCGTGGGGAACAGCTGCCTACCTTTCTTTGACCTGCTCTCAGAAGGGGAAGCTAAAAGGTCTCTTTCATGCTGCCCTAGCAATCGTATTTCTCTGGTTAGCGACGCCAGAAAAAGGTGTCTTCCAAACTCCAGCAAACATAGCCAGCTCTTGACATGGCCTTGAGCTTTCTCTGTCTTGACGTGAAGGAGGTGGCACTGTTACCCCAGCGCTCCTCAGCCTTTATTACCTGTCGTTTGTATACCCACTAAATCAACAAGGGGTCACGTACTTTAGTGATACCCACTTTGAAATTTGCATTTTGGTTTGCCTTTCTGATAGCTTTATTTTTAACTAATCTGCCCTTTCTTTTAGCTCCTTTAATACTACAGAAAATATGATTCTGTTGTCATAATGCATTGTGACTTATCTATTGCAGGGATATATTATATTTTGCATTTTTTCTCGTTGTTTTCTATAGTTTTTCTATTTTTTTAATTTTTGCATAATGATTGGTTGCTATACTTCTAAATGTCAGGTACAGGTTTTGGTCAGAAAGGAGTGGGGTGCTGGGCGTGGTTGCTCGCACCTTTAATCCCTGTGCTCTGGGAGGCCAGGCAGGAGGATTGCTTGAAGCCTGCGTAACAAAACGAGACCCCAAGAAAAGTCTCTAAAATATATATTTTTAAAAATTAGCGGCTGGGCACGGTGGCTCACACCTGTAATTTCAGCACTTTGGGAGGCCAAGGCGGGCGGATAGCGAGGTCAAAAGATCGAGACCATCCTCGCCAACCAACATGGTGAAACCCCGTCTCTATTAAAAGTACAAAAATTAGCTGGGCATAGTGGCGCACGCCTGTAGTCCCAGCTACTTGGGAGGCTGAGGCAGGAGAATTGCTTGAATCTGGGAGGCAGAGGTTGCAGTGAGCCAAGATTGCACCACTCCACTCCAGCCCTGGTTGACAGAGCAAGACTACGTCTCAAACAAACAAACAAACAAACAGACAAACAAAAATTTAGCTGGGCATGGTGGCACATGGCTGTTGTCCTAGCTATGTGTCAAGACATAACTGAGGGGCTGAAGCAGAGGATCAGAAGTTCAGGAGTTCAGGGCTGCAGTGAGCTGTGATTATACCACTACACTCCAGTCTGGGTGACAGAGTGAGATTCTGTCTCTCAAAAAAAAAAAAAAAAAAAAATGCGTGAAGGCAGCAAGGGATGGACAAGGACACATCTGCCAGTTATTTTAAAAATATTTTTATTTATAGAAATAACATAAAGTTTTATGGAACTCTGGCCAGAAACCCTCCACTTAGATTTCTTTGCATGGAATTATGTCACATGTAGACTTCTCTCTGAAAGTTGCCTCAATCAGGGGCTAGCAGAATGTTGCTGCAGACCACCAACAGTAGCCCACATAAACAGTAAGCAAAAGCTTAAATAGCTCCTTTCCCTATGGAAACTTCACTCTGAAAAAGCCCTCTACATGTATCTTTCAGAAAATAACTTTTCAAGCTAGTTTAATTTCTAAAGTTTATAGTTTTTGGGGGGAGGATTTTGATGCTTTATCGGCTTTTCTTTATTGTCAAAGACTGTATACAAAAGATACTGCTATTTCAGGTCTGGATTGAAGAACTCTTCAGAATATAAATCCTTGTTTTATTGCTGGAAGGAAAAAGCAGAATAAGGCACCAGTTAGCATCTTGAAAGACACAACAGGGATTTATTTTCCCTTCTCTTCGTGTGTGTGCCCTTTAATTTTTTCATTCCTCAAGCAGAGCTCAGGCAACCCCAAATTAAAGCAGTTCAGGCCGTACAGCACATGATGATTACATCGTATCTGGCTGTTGTGGAGATGGACAGATAACAGTTGTTGTAGAAAACCTTTTGTAGTGTCTGAAAAGACAGCTGTCACAAAGAATGCTGTAACTCCCCTGTGTTACAAGATAAAGTTAAATTAGATCAGCTGAGGTTCTTTACAGGTAGCGATCTCTTTAGTGGCATTTGAAATGTGTTGACTGAACGCAGCTAGTATCCTAAGTGAAGTTTCATTATCCATGGGAGCCTGTTGTAAATGCCACAGTGTTGTGATGTATGTTTAGCTAATTTCATGTTCTTTCAAAGCTGCTGTTCAGTAGCTTAAAATGCTCATTACCAGTAAACATTGTACATTAGCAAACAAGAGCCTAGAGAAAACACCACTTACCCTTTGGGAATGGACAAATAGATAATAGTGGAAGATGAGAATTAATTGTCTTTATTGCAGGTGTCACATCAGCCTGCAATAGAACAGGATTATTTATGCTTTCAAAAAAATACTATTGTGCTTTTATGAGGTGCAGAACAGGCAAATAGCTGCTAAAGAATAAGTTATTTGAATAAGGTATTAATGTGGTGACTTAATTCAGAGCATCTAGGAATATAATGCACATTTCTAACACCCCTCCCATTTTTCTTAAATTCAAGAAGTACTGCAAAATGATTGAGACTTCAGAATTAGGAACGGTGGCAGAACGATTTGTTCTTTTATGCTGCTTTTTACATGGGCAGTTTGTTTGCTTATCAACACTCTTCAAGGTGCTCATCTTAAATTGTCAGACCTATTGGTCCTGGCTGGAGAGAGCATTGTTTGCCTTATTGTGAGAGCTAAAGCATTATGGAACACATTTAAGAATTTTTATATAGAGGCCTTCATTTGTCTTAGAATTCTTCAGTGATACAAAGAGCTTTCATAGCTGTTACTGGACACTAGAATACTAAGAACTGCATGTATATTTAAAAATATTTTTGCCCATTTGCTCACTTATTCAGCTTTTGATTTGCATCTGGCATTTTTGTATTGAAACAACTAACATCAACATCTTGTCCATAGGTCTAATAAAGCATGTCCTTTGAGTTAGGTATATATTTCATTTTTATATCGAGTGCCAGTGCTCAATTAATAGTAGTATTTGGCACTGTGCATGCTTTTGTCTACTGGGAAGTATTTCATTTAATTGAACAGATATTTATGGGATGCATCATATTGCAGCACTTGTGTGTATAATGGGATACAAAGAAGACTATGGCTTTGAGCTTTGTGAGGGACATACACCCACATGAACCCTCCTTTCTCTGCCCCCCACCCCCCTCCAAAACACATTGTAGGCAGAATTCTAAACATGAGAACCTAGGGTGCTGTCCCCCTGGCTATTCAAACCTGAATCCGGGCACTATTGCAAAGGGACTTTGTAGATGTAATTAAAGTCCCAGATCAGTTGGCCTTAAGATATGGTGATTGTCCAAATGGGCATGACCCAGACGGATAGGGGAACTCTTCAGAGAGTTTTCTCTAGCAATGGCAGAACAGGAAGCCAGTGATATGCAAAGCCTGAGAAGGACTCTACTCACTTTTCTATTGCCGGTTTGAAGACAGAGGAGGGCCAAATGAAAAGGAATGTGGACAGCCTCTAGAAGCTGAGAGTGGCTCCTGGATGGCAGCCAGTAAGGAAATAAGGACATCAGTCTTGGAGTAGCAAGGAAATGGAGTTTGCATAACAACTTGAATGAACACGGAAGTAGATTCTTCCTTAAAGCTTCCAGATGAGAGCCCAGTCTGGCCATTACCTTGATTTTGGCTTTCTGAGGCTCTAAGCAAGATAACCCACCTGAGTTATTGCTGAGTTTCTGGCCTATGGAACTGTGAGCCAGTAAGTTGGTTTTGTCCTAAGCCTCTACCATTCTGGTGACTTGTTATACAACAATGGCAAACTAATACACACACACAGAGTGATCATTTCCTTTGTACCAGCATATATGAGAGGTACTAATTAATTTCAGTTTTCAGGACCAGAAAGAGAAGGTTTAGATAACATTAACAGAATTTTAAACTTACTACAAGTATCTTCATTCTATACATGAGAAAATAGAAGTTTAGAGAAGTGGAGGTTGTGTCCAAGATTTTAGATCTGGCTAGTGGCAGAGCTGGGATAGAAGCGTGTCTCCTGATTCAAGGTTCAGCGTTTTTTTAATTGTATCTCACTATGGTGCATAATGACTTCCACCTTTAAATTGGAACCAAAGTGTAAAAAAGCTAAATAATGGTAATTTCTCTGTCATAATGCCAAGTGTAATGAAGGAAAGAAATGGAAGAAAAAGGTAATTTCAGGAAAGCGTCATTATTTTTTGTCTAAAGATTTCAGAGCGTGGAATGGAGTGCATTGCTTTCACTTACTCGTTAGGAAATATGGAAGCATTCATACCTTCAATGGAGTACTTCTAAAAATACTGACACACTGCTGAATTCTTCCAATGATGTTGCTATTATTTGGAGTATCATGGGAGTAGCTTTTTAACTTAAATACATATAGCGCTTTCTTTTTAGCACCCTCAATGATAGCAACTATTTGATTGGGAGGAGTAATACGATATTATTTCTCAGTAGCTTGTAGATAGTTCTGATATGAAGAATCAGATTTGGTGATCATCCTGAATAATATAATAAACACCAGTTGGACTAGTATATAAGAAAATTGGACTAGGTAATATAATCTAAAGAAAATACTGGTATTAAGTATTAAGTTGAACTTTCTTATTTGTTTTCTGAATTCAATCTGCTTAACCATCGTTTTCTTTAAAAAGTTTAGGCCAGGCACGGTGGCTCACGCCTGTGATCCCAGCACTTTGGGAGGCCAAGGCGGGTGGATCACAAGGTCAGGAGATCGAGACCATCCTGGCTAACAAGTTGAAACCCCGTCTCTTCTAAAAATATAAAAAATTAGCCAGGCATGGTGACACGCACCTGTAGTCCCAGCTACTCAGGAGGCTCAGGCAGGAGAATCACTTGAACCCAGGAGGCGGAGCTTGCAGTGAGCCGAGATTGTACCACTGCACTACAGCCTGGGCGACAGAGTGAGACTGTCTCAAAAACAAAAAACAAAAAACAACTTTCGAAGTCATTTTGGAGCAATGTTGGCATGACTGGAGTGAGTATCCCATCTCTTTTGGTAGGTAGTTAAATAAAATATGCGCTTTGGAGGGAATTGAATCCTGGCTTGACAACTTACTAATAGTATGATTGTGTACAAATTCCTTAATCTCTGCAGATACCAGTTTCTTTATGTGTAATATGGAGACTAATATTATTAACTTTATGCCTGTCACATAAGAGGAACTCCCTAAGCAAATGAACTGAGTGGATTAAATATATTAGTGGGGGCTGGGCGCAGTGGCTCACATCTGTAATCCTAGCACTTTGGGAGGCTGAGGCGGGTGGATCACCTGAGGTCAGAAGTTCAAGACCAGCCTGATCAACATGGTAAAATCCCATCTCTACTAAAAATGCAAAAAATTAGCCGGGTGTGGTGGCGCGTGCTTGTAATCCCAGCTACTTGTGAGGCTGAGGAAGGAGAACGGCTTGAATCCGGGAGGCAGAGGTTGCAGTGAGCTGAGATCGCGCCACTGCACTCCAGCCTGGACAACAAGAGCAAAACTCCGTCACAAAAAATATCTCTCTCACACACACACACACACACACACACGTATGTATATGTGTATATATATGTATGTGTATATCTATATATATGTGGGCAAGCTTCTTATATATAAGCCTAGTACATAGTTTGTGCTATGCATTGTCTCTTAAAATGTTATTTTTAGTGGTAGTTAAATATGTTCACATTTGATGAATAAGGGTAGCTTCTTATTTTACTTGAACCCAATAAATAGAATTCCCCAGTGAATCTTATCCTTTGCTTATTTCACATTAAATCTGTGCATAGCAGCTCTTTGACGGTGGCTCGGAGTATGTTTGCTGACAACTGGAGGAATTCAAGTGGGTGGTTCTCTGTTTTTATAACCTTCTTTTCCTGCCTTGGGGACCCATGTTACACAGAATCACACTGGCTCCTCCTGAGTGTGCTAAACTCTTTTAATTTAGACTGCTTCTACTTTAGAAACTAATACTCATGCATTTGTATTTACACTGTGAGAAAAAATCTTTGCCCTCCGAGACTTACATTCTTGTGGGAGACATGGGCAGCAAACACATTTTTTACTTGCTTTGTCTCTCTCACCTGAGTTTAAAAATCTGGACACAGCTCCACTTTGTAGATTTGAGGCATTTTTTTTTTTTTTTTTTTTTTTAATTTGGTATAAAAGCTGAACTGTGGTTGTGAGCCACAGCCTCAGCACAAATAACTGAATGTCCTCATCCCTATTGGTCCAGGTGGGCTCCTATTCTCTTGGTTTCTTGCAGCCTTACTTGTTCTGTGGCCCCTCAGAGTAGATATAAGCAGTAGCAATGCTAATGCTTCAGGAACAAGGGTAAAGCATGTGTTAACACACAGAAACTGTTTGTTTTTCTTTTTTCTTTCTTTTTTGTTTTTTTTGAGGCAGAGTCTTGCTTTGTTGCCTGGGCTGGAGTGCAGTGGTGCCATCTCAGCTCACTGCAACCTCTGCCTCCCAGATTCAAGAAATTCTCCTGCCTCCGCCTCCCTGGTAACTGGGATTACAGGCATGCACTACCACACCCACCTAATTTTTGCATTTTTAGTGGAGATGGGGTTTCACCATGTTGGTCAGGCTGGTCTCAAACGCCTGACCTCAGGTGATCCCCCCACCTCGCCTCCCAAAGTGCTAGGATTACAGGTGTGTGCCAATGTGTCCAGCCCATGAAATTTTGTTTATCAATCCTGTTTTAAAGATGGAAGAGAAGGGTTCTCACAGAAAAAACATACAATAGCCAATTCAGATATGTCTGTGATGGCTCACTACAAACTTATTTGTAGTTTTTTTCTCATTCCTTCAATTGTATTTAATTCAAATTTTGAAGTTCCTCTTTTGTTTTATACCACTAAACTCTAAAAGTTTAAATCTTTTTTTATACAAAGAACAATTGACTTTAAATACTTTTTACAATGCTGATCAAATCAAGCAGCCTTCTATAGAAACCAGCAAGCATGTTTAAGATGAAGAGAAGAAACGACCCTGGATATCTTTTCCTCATGTTTTTGAGAAGTGACCTCGGGTATGGCATTTCTTAAGGGTCTTAAAGGATCTTGTTGGCAATTGGCATTCTGCACTCTATTCTCCCCACCCACTACCTCCAGGGGATAGAGATTGCATCGGAAATAATCAAGGTGATTATTTTATGATAATAGCTGACACGTAGAGAGGTTTTTTAAAAAACCTAATGGTAAGTGCTTTGTATGAACTGGCTCATTTAATTTTCATAATACTGTGAGATAATGATAGCTATCGTTAGTCCTGTGAGATATTATTATTAGTCCTGACTTTATGTCTGTTGTCTCTCCTTGTTTCAGACACTATACAAAGTGCTTTATAGGTATTATTTTTCTAATTCCTCACCACAATCTTCTGAAATATCCCACTAGAATATAAGCTCTGTGAGTGTTACGACTTTTTCTTCTTCTTCTGGGCTAAATTCTGGGACAGCATTTAGTATAATACCTACTGTAGGATAGATGCTTAGTAAATAGTTATTGATTGAACAAATTCCAGCTTTTTTGAATGAGGAAACTGTTAAGAGAAGTTAAATAACTTGCCCAAGTTCAAGTGATGAAGCTGGGAATTACACCCGGGCCAGCGTGACTTCAGAGCCTGCAGTCTTTATCTTTGTATTATGAGAGTTATTTTTTCTTTGTTAACAAATTTCTGGGATAATGTTGAATTCTGAGGCAGAATGATGTGTTAAACTAGGTTTCTAAAATTAAATATATAAAGTTATTTTGGAAACTTCAAAATTTTGAAACTGTTGTAAATTGTCACTTAATGGGACAGCTTTAAAGGTTTAAAATGACTAATATTAAAGAAATCATGGATAATGGTAATGTTGCTGGTTTATGGGAGGATTTGAATGTATATGAATATACTAATATTTATATGAATATATGTGAATATATTAAGATTCTCTGATACACTCAATGTTTTTAGTCTTCTTAAAGAAGGAAAATAGTGTAAATTTTGCTAGTATTTACTATTTCATAAAATATATAAATAAAATGTGAATTTTCAAAATTCATTGAAAAAGTATCTCTTATGATTACTTCCTATTGCTTTTTTCTTCTCCTTTTGGAAAAAGTATTTGGAATTGTATGTTGTATGGAATCTGAAATATGTTTTCCATACTTATATATTTTGGATGGTTCCAGTTAAACAGTTTTGTGTTAAAGAATGAACAAAATGCCACAGTTTTTATAAAAGGAGTGTGTCAATCTACACTGCCTCTAGATCATTGTGAACATATATTTTATTCGGACCAATATTATTGGCTGTTAGTGTTCAAATGCATTGACATTTTTATAGGGGAAGATGCCATTCCATTAGTAATTTGCAGTCTGTATTTAACATCTTTCCAAATAGTTGTTAAATAGATACATTATCTCTCTCCCCCATAGACTCTCAACTATGTTTTTACATTTATTGGAAGCTCCATTTTTTTTTTTTTTTTTTTTTTTCTGAAGGCTTTCTCGTTGCTTGTAAGAATCTCAGGCTGGGTGCAGTGACTCACACCTGTAATCCCAGCACTTTGGGAGGCCAAGGAGGGCAGATCACCTGAGGTCAGGAGTTTGAGACCAGCCCGGCCAACATGGTGAAACTCTGACTCTACTAAAAATATAAAAAATTAGCCAGGTCTGGTGGCTGGCACCTGTAATCTCAGCTACTCGGGAGGCTGAGGCAGGAGAATCACTTGAACTCGGGAGGCAGAGATTGCAGTGAGCCGAGATCATGCCATTGCACTGGGCGACAGCCGGAGACTGCATCTCAAAAACAAAACAAAACAAACGAAAAAGAATCTCAGGGCTGGAGTTATCCTGAGTGACTATAGGGGGGCTGTTTATAGTCTCTGGAGCATAAACTGGGGAGAGGTGATCTCGGGAGCATGAACTGGGGAGTGGTGATTCTTTTGGTAAGTTGGTTTAGAGACTTCATAAAGACCAACTACCACCTCCAGCAAATTTTAAAATAGGCCTGTGTAACTGCATAACATCATCATGTATCTTAGTGGACATGAGTAAACATCCAGGATGCTGAACTTTAAAGACAAATGTGTGCTATATTTGGGGTTTGCTTTAAATAGGAACAATGAACTTCATAAATAATAATCAAGATTTTTAGGGAGCTAGGTTTAGGAACATATTGAGTCACATCTCTTCTGTCTTCTATTTATCCCTGCTCAGCTGTGCCATGGAGTAGCACAGCTGGGTTTAAAATCTCCAACATCAGGTGTCACTGTCTTGCTTCTATTAGAACCCTAGGCTCAAGTCACCTGTATCACTTGTTCCTGCTGTTCTCGAGGGCTGCTATAGTGAGAATTTCTCTCTCCTGGTCTTTTCATCATCTGAGTGAGCACGGCTCTCTTAAGCCAATAAGATAGAAGCATATACCCTGTTGACCTTGTGGCTTTTCTTTTCTGTTAAAGGAGGATTCAGGCAGATACCAGATACATGAGGGGCCCTTCCAGCTGCTCATCTTTTCCACTTACCACTTTTGCCCCCCTACCTTAGGAGCCAGGTCATTCTCCGTAGGTGAACTGTGTGAAATCTATTTTATAGAAGTATACAAGGAGAAAATGATTTACTTCTGCAGTCTTCATATTGTCATGCCAGTATGCTAGCTGAAAACAAAATGGCTTTTTTTTTTTTTTTTTTGGAAGAAGTTTTCTGGTTTTTTAGAAAAAGAGACTGACCATATGTAAACATTCTTTAAACTGTTTCCTCATTGTGGTTTTACTGTGCGGAGGGCTAAATTTTAAAAGTAAATATAATGTTATTATAACAATTTGCTTATTACCAGCAAGTTTTTAATATAGACCAGTGTTTTATATATGGGGTGGCTTAATGATTTTAACTGGAGAAAACTGATTAGGAAAACAGTTATTCACTTCTGTTTGCTGAACTGGAAAGAAGTCATAAGAAAAAGAAAACTTCAGAATCTGATTTTTTTCTTTTTTTTTTGAGACGGAGTCTCGCTCTGTCGCCCAGGCTGGAGTGCAGTGGCGCGATCTCGGCTCACTGCAAGCTCCGCCTCCCGGGTTCACGCCATTCTCCTGCCTCAGCCTCCTGAGTAGCTGGGACTACAGGCGCCCGCCACCGCGCCCGGTAATTTTTTGTATTTTTAGTAGAGACGGGGTTTCACCGTGGTCTCGATCTCCTGACCTTGTGATCCGCCCGCCTCGGCCTCCCAAAGTGCTGGGATTACAGGCGTGAGCCACCGCGCCCGGCAGAATCTGATTTTTTTCAAAGAAGATCTGAGAATTTTAGAAATAACTTGCGAAATTTAGGTCTCTCTCATGAGATTGCCAAAGGCACAGTTAAATTCTCTGGGAGGCCCAATTGATTATTGTGTAAAGCTGTTTAAATTTTCAAGGATCTTCTAAAATGCATTTCTAGTTTTTGATACAAAAGTTAATTGATTTCAAATGTCAACTTGTGTCTTCCAGTAATGAAAATGGTTGACCCTCCTGGGGAAGTACAGGTAAAAATAAAGCGTACTATATTAATTGGAAAACATTGATGGAGTTAAGGGCTGTCATTGAGTGGATTCTCCAGGGAGTCTTAGTAGGTCATGTTTTGCCAGGCATTGAGGCATTCTGAGATCCAACAGTTACATCTTTGAAGGGACAAATAAAGATGTCACCAGAATCGGGAGATTGAGATTTATGCCCCAAAGTCCAGATGCTTTCTTGGGAGATACCCAAAAGGAATGACATCTACTAACATTTCTGCCTTTAGTTTATCAGAAAAACATTGAAAGAAGATCAGGAAATTAAAGCATTTCTTAGAGAATAATAACGGTAATTTTATTCTTTTTAAAGGCACTCCTTAGTGGCTTCTAGAAATACTGTCATTAATTTTTCATACCAATAGTTGAATTCACTGAGTTACGAAAACTGTTATTTTTTAAAAAACAACAAAACACAGAAACCCATGGGGTTTTAGAGCTTAGAAACTTTGTGTTATAAGAAGTATAATAACTGTGCTCTGCTAATTTATTTATGTAACAAAAATTATTAAATTAAATATTTGGATTGTAGTGGAGGTACTTGCCTTTAAAAAGTACTTTAGGCCGGATGTGGTGGCTCGTGCCTGTAATCCCAGCATTTTGGGAGGCCGAGGCGGGCAGATCACTTGAGGTCAGGAGTTCGAGACCAGCCTGCCCAACATGGTTGAAACCCCGTCTCTACTGAAAAAGTACAAAAATTAGCCAGGTGTGGTGGTGGGCATCTGTAGTCCCAGCTACTTGGGGGGCTGAGGTGGGAGAATCGCTTGAACCTGTGAGGCAGAGGTTGCAGTGAGCTGATGTTGTGCCACTGCCCTCCAGCCTGGGGGACAGAGCAAGACTCCATCTGAAAAAAATAAAAATAAATAAATAAAGAGTACTTCAGCTGAGGCAATTCATGTACTAGTGTATCATTTTGGAATGTGGGTAAGCACTCCTGAATTTACATGGCCTGGAAATTTTTTATATTTTATTTTCTCAAAGCACGGTACAACTGTACTCATCTCTGTGAACAGAAATGTTTGAGGATGGGTTAAATGAACTGTAGAGAACATCTCAGAAAAAGGTGTTATGCAAGGCATAATTATTTTCCAAGTGCTATCTGGGAGCAATTTTCACCAATCAAAACTGCCTTGAAATAGAGATTACAATCAAAGTTCATCTCAATCAAAGTTCATCTGTATACTATTGTATTTGGAGTACATGCCAACATTCCAACTTGAAGTCACTTTGAGGGAAAAGTTCTTAAAATTCATCAGTGTTGTGGGGAAATGTGATTTAAATCCTGATTACTGAAAGCCTTATTACAGAAGAGGTGGCGAGCAGGTGAGTTGAGCTGTTCAGGATGTCTATTTTTTATTTGTTCTTTTTTTTTTTTTGAGACAGAGTCTCGCTCTCTGGCCCAGGCTGGAGTGCAGTGGCCGGATCTCAGCTCACTGCAAGCTCCTCCTCCCAGGTTCACGCCATTCTCCTGCCTCAGCCTCCCGAGTAGCTGGGACTACAGGCGCCCGCCACCTCGCCCGGCTATTTTTTTTGTATTTTTTTAGTAGAGACGGGGTTTCACCGTGTTAGCCAGGATGGTCTCGAGCTCCTGACCTCGTGATCCACCCATTTTGGCCTCCCAAAGTGCTGGGATTACAGGCTTGAGCCACCGCGCCCGGCCTATTTGTTCTTTTAAGGTATTGTGAAGAAACTGATTGTGGTGTCTCTCTGTTGCTAGTTCCTCTCTAGCATCAATTCCCATTTTCTTCTTATATTATAGTCTGGAATTTCCTTTGGGAAACCTCCTATATTCTCTATCTATGTAGTTCTAGAGGGGCTGCTCATACCCCAACCCCTGCTGTAATGAAAAAAGGGGCTCATTTGCTGCCCACAGTGACTAATTGATGATTAATTAATCAAAGTTGTTCAAATGAGATTTAGTTCCTGGCATTTTTGTTGAAATTATTTGAAAGAAGACTTTACTTTTTTCCCCTGGAGATTTTTTAGCCAATAGTAAGCAAGATCGCCGGTGTTAGTGGTAGTTCTTTTGCTACCATCATGTCTGAGAGGAAGGCAGAGCTTGGAGCTGGAGATACAGAATCCTGAGGACCTAGTCTGAATACCTGATCAGTTACGCAAGCCAGCAAACTCTTCTGCTTTGTGTAAACCAGTTTGAGTTGGATTTCTATCACTTGTAACTGAAGTGTACCCTAGAAAAAATAAAAAAAATAAAAAATAAATAGACCTGATTGACACACCCTTGTAAGTTTAGTGTCAGATCTGCTTTCACCCCAAGAGCTAACTTTTGTTATATGTATGTCACTGATTTTTGTTGTGGTGGTGGTGGTTAGTATTTTTCTTAAAAAATGAAATAGGGGTTTTTATCATAATAAAAATAGAAATTACTAAATATAAAATGCTGTACTAGGAAAAAAACCCTCATATTTGTGCTCAGAGGTGACATCAGATGCCTATGTCTAGTTTGGGAGTCAGGGTGACAGTACCTCATAAAATAAGTTGAAGGAACATTTCTTCTTTTTCTATTTTGTTAAATAATTTATAATTACCTGTTCTTTGAACGTGTCATAAAATTATCTGTAAAACTGTCTAATCATAGCTTGATTATCTCCTTAGTTTTTATTTGGGTGTGTTCTACTTTATTTTTCTAACTTATTGAGTCGGATACTTAGTATATTCTCTTTACTAAAAAGCTTGTAAAATTACAAAAAAAAAAATCCTTGTCTCATAGTTCTTCTCCTATCAATAATGATTTGAAAATTTTCCATGTATATGGAACACCTCCAAGGACAGATAATGTCCTTGATTAGCAGAGTAGCTGGGTTATTACAGTCTGTGTCAAAGAGTTGAAGGGAGAAGCCTGCGTATTCTTTACAAAAAGAGAGGTTAGATGTGCTTGGGAGCAATCATCCTGCCAGGAAAGCTGCGTGAGGGTTTTACCTTACTGATGTGACCTCCTTGCATTGGCAGGTATTGCTGCTTCCAGATTTGGTCACAGCATGGGACAAAGGAATATACAGACCTCCTTCCTGCCTTTGAATAATTAGCGTCAGCAGAGTATCCTGAACAGTGATCAGATATAAACAAAGCAAACAGATAGAAAACCTGGAGAGATTTCGCTTTTAGGAATGCTTTAGAAATGATCACCAACTCTGTCAAATGTGGAGGCATTTGTGGATTTTGATGGTGTTTATTTATTTATTTATTTTGGCCTAACAGCATTTACTTTTTTTGGAAGACATCCATCCTGTGGTGGAAGTGATGGCCCTACTGGCTGTATATACAGATGGGCAGCTACGATTCCAAGTATCACACAGCTATAGTAGGGTTCATCCAAATGGAGCCCGTTGCCTCCAGGGTCTTTTTCTTCCTGTGAAGAAAATTTGAATCAGTGCTGTAGCAGTAATAATACAAATACTGCTATGTTAGAAGTACTTAAGCCTCTTATATTTTCTTATTCCAGGTGGTTGTCCTGAAATCAAACTCAGATTTCCAGGGATAAAAAGACAACACATGAAAAACCCCTTGTATTCTCAGATTTGACATGACTTTCACTGTGTAGATGGCTTTAACTGTATTTAATAGAATGTTCCTGTAAAGCTAAAAAGTAAGTGGATCCTGTTTTTGACATAGTAGTAGAGCTTGCAGTTTAAATAATTCCACTGGGAATCTATTAGGAAGCAAATGAGAGCCTCCTCCAGAGACCTTTGAGACAGGCTTAAGGAAGCATTCCTCTGTTATTTGTTGTGCTTTGTTCGTCTGGTTCTAAGTCAAGATAAATATTGCTTCATTTATATAGTTGTTTTCTTTTGCAATTTGCTCATGAGTGAAATCTCCTTAAAACATTAACATTTGATTAAATATACTTGAATGCTTACAAAGAGTTTTTCATATAATTTATCTTGTTTATCTTTATAGCAACATTAAGGGGCTGGTAGATATTTATGTTCCTCTTGGTGAGTTCATTGAAGAGCAATCTGAGATTTTATATAGGTTAGGAAATACACTTTTTATATTTTGGGAATCTAGCCTGTACAGTGCTTATTATCACCATTTCTGCAGTTATGAGGTTACTCTTGAAGACAAGAAAATATTTATTAATGAATTTTCAAATCACTCCTTATTTGTATATTTCTCTCTGCTTAGTGCTACCAACATTTCCACTCTTTGGCATCAAGTGTTGATGATTCTTTTACTGTCTTCTGTGAATATCTCAAAACCACATGCAAATGCATTGCAAAATGCACAGTCAGATTGTGCATCTTTCAAAGGATGCAGGTTTCCATGAAGTCAGGGAAAGTGGCTCAGTAAGATCTGCATTAACATATAAACCCCTAGGCAAATTGGTGTGGCAGGATTGGATCAGGCAATTATCACCATAGATAATGACAAGAGAAGCCCTTCAAAAGAGTCTGATTGAAATATCAAAGGATTACGTGAGACTCTTGGGAAATCAAAACCCTTGAGTATTTTTGGCAGAAACAGTGTTTTTGTTCAGATTTTACTGTAAGTTGTATGAAGTAAGATTTGTGTGGTCCTGTTATCACTTAAGAAATATAAATTATACCTTATTTTATATTTATAAAAGAATATAAATAACCTGAATATCTGTATACTTCTCCCAGATATCATATTTCTGTTTCTACTATGAAAATCTGAAATTCTGTGTTTATTCCCCAGTTTTTTAAAATGTAGTTTTACCCTATATGAATATATTCCTTTATTTAGATATACATGGTTTTGAGCTTTATAAAAATGTTATTGATCTCCATAAAGCCTTCTGTCATTTGCTTTTGAAAACTCAATATAATGTCTTAAAAATTTATCTTTGTTGTGGTATGTAGCTCTGTTTTATTCATTTGTACTGCTGTATAACATTCTACAATATGACTCACAATATCAAAAAATGGTGTGGATTCATGGAGTTTCTTATGTATTGCTGGTATGAGGGTAAGTTGGCATAAAACTTTAAAGAACAACTTGGCATTCACTTCTAAAGCCGTTTCTGCAGTTCCATTCCTAGGCATAGATCCTAGATCTAGAGTGATCAATTTGAATTATACATTTTGTAAAATTATTCACAAAAGTGCTTATTTTATAAGTGTGGTGTAGAATGTTACATGTGTGACCTATGACTAATTCCACTAATCCTCAAATAAAACTGTGGGATCATTGTTTGCCATTCAAACAGCAGTTTAAATTCAAACCGTATTATCCATTAGCATAAGAATAGCTTTTAACGATAATTAAAACCCTAATGGTATCATGAAATTATTTTAGTTTAGTTTACGTATCCTTTTGGTATAAATATTTGTCCAGTGGGAGATCCTGATTTGTTAAACATTTTATATGAATTTCATTTGAGAAATGCACAGCACCGTATAAATATATCACCGTAGGAGGCAGTGTAGCCATAAGGAAAACATACTGGATTGAGTGTCAAAAATTGGTGTCTATACGGTGCTTTACCTCTCAAGCTTCATATGACCTTACTTTCCGAGCATCAGTTTCATCATTGGTTAAAAAAAAGAGATGACAGTATCAGACTTGCCTCATGGCTGTCTGCCAATTAAGTGAATTAGAAAATTATTTTCAATTATATAGTGCTGTGCAAGGTGAATGATTGCTATTATTGTTGTCATCACTGTTGTTTGAAGCACTGTGCTTTGGGAAGCAAATCTGGTTCACATCTTTTGAACATTTAAATGAAGAGAATGTGTCTCAATGATCTAGTGTGTATTAAAACAGCCTTTTAATAAGAATGTTTTGAACCCTACTCAATACCTGCACATGCTTTTATTAATACTTCATTACATAAAATGACCAAGAAGCTGTCATAAGAATTTAAAGTAACATTTCCCCTCATCTTTAAAATTTATCTTAAAAGAAAGATAAGATTCTAATTACAAATTTTGAACAGTTTAATTTTTCTCTGTGAAAAATTCCCAAGAATGATACAAAAGCACTTTTATGTGAAGAGGATACACTGTAACATTGAGGTCTTGATCTCATTTTAGTAACTCTCTGATGTGATTAATTCATAAGCACTGAGTTGTAGCTCATTCCTTCTGGCAAAATTCCAGCACTTGATTGTTACCTGATAAACTTTTAATAAGCGTAATTTTAAAAACTGCACTTGACCCTTGCTTTATGAAAAGCAGGAAATGTAAGAAGTTAAAAATGCTTGACAGTTTTTCTGAGCTCTGGTAAGAAACAGTGGCCATGCCCTTTTATAGATGACAACCCAAAGGCGAGTTTGTAAAACTATAAATAAATTGTAAAGACTTATTGAGCGGCAACTTGGATGGATTAATGCCTATGGGTGAGAAACCCAGGAGTTAATGTTTAGAGTGATTTGGATAAATGTGAACATGTTTAAACTTTTAGTATTATTCCTTTAAACTAAATGCGAATAATAGTATTTTAACAAAGTTTGGGTTACCTCAGTAGCCTGATTTTTACAGAAGTACTGTGTGTCTCAGATTGTTAAGTGATGAATGGGTGGTGCCGCTGCATTATTTTCTGTGTTTTGTCTTTTCCCTATTTTTAATTTCTTTGTTATTCAAGTTACACTATCACTTCTGTCCAAAGTTGGGTCTCAGGATTAGATTAATAAACTAACCAAGTAAATTTGGGAAGTATAACTAACTTGCATAAAGAAAATAATTGGGGTTATTTATTTGTTTTTAATTTTAAAATATGTCATCAGCATTTTTGAGAAGCTCTCATTTTGTTGAATTTCTAGGCAGACCTTTGTGGTTAAGCATCTTCCTGGCAATTTTTTTGACAGTCATTTGACCAGGTCTTTCTATTTGTACTCAATGTCAAAACAACAACAACAAAAATGCATATGTATCCTCAGATTTTTATTCAATGAATTATATTTTCTTAGTTTAGGAGAATATTAAATCGTCTACTAAAATTATGCTTTGGCTTGCACTGTGCCCAGGGTTTTTTTTTTTTTTTTTTTTTTTTCTTGAAAGCTGTCAGTGGCAGATTTGTAGTTAGAAGCTAAACATTTCATCAGAGAAAGAGACATTTTAGCTTGAGAATGCAGTAAAGCAGGGGTCCCTAACCCCCAAGTCTTGGACCAGTACCGGTCCATGGCCTGTTAGAAACCGGGCCACACATCTGGAGATGAACGGCAGGTGAGCCAGCGAAGCTTCATCTGTATTTACAGCCACTCCCCATTGCTCGTATTACCCCCTGAGCTCCACTTCCTGTGAGACCAGTTGTGGCATTAGATTCTAATGGGAGCGCAAACCTTACTGTGAATGGTGCATGCGAGGAATCTAGGTTTCACACTTGTTATGAGAATCTAATGCCTGATGATCCATCATTGTCTCCCCTCACCCCCAGATGGAACCATCTAGTTGCAGGAAAACCAGCTCAGGACTCAGGGCTCCCACTGATTCTACATTACGGTGAATTGTGTAATTATTTTATTATATATTACAATGTAAAAATAATAGAAATAAAGTGCACAACAAATGTAATGCACTTGAATCATCGTGAAACCATCCCCTGCTCCCAAGTTTGTGGAAAAATTATCTCCCATGAAACTGGACCCTGGTACCAAATGGGGACTGCTGAAGTAGAGAAAACAGTATGGAGTGTGGGGTTTAGTTTCAGACTGATGAGTTCAGTTTTTATTCTGCTACTCACGAGCAGTGTGATCTTGATCAAGTTTGTTAACTTCTGAGTCTCCATTTTCTCACTCTGAAACAACAAAGTACCTTTTTCATTGGACTAAATGTTAAAGGAGATATGGATGTAACATGCTTATTACCATTCAGCCTTGTGTGTTACGATGCTTACTAATGGTTTGTTCTTAAGAGGCTTGTGGCTGGACAGATAAGAGAAACTGCAGAGCAATGAGGATGGGGATAAGTATAGTGTCAGTTGGGATGGAGATGGCTCATCAGGGAGACATACAATTCACCCCCATGGCCATCCAGTCCTCACAGATTCAAACAAGTATTCACTTAAATTCCTGTCCCACATATGGTGGGATTCCATGTGGCCTTACCATCTATGGGGTGCACACAAAACTCACATTTCTCTTAGCCACTGCCAACTATAAGTTTTTGCTGAGGTCTTGATCACTGTTACACTTGGTATCTCCTCCTTATGGTGTCTCTTTTCCACCCCTGGAACCCTGCTTGGCAGAAGTAACCTCTTTATTTCCAGGAGTCCCATTAATGCTAGTGATATGTACCCAGATTTCTTGAATGTTTGATGTCAGTGAGGGGTTTGCAGTGCAACCCAGCAACAACTTTAAACAAACAGATCCTTAGAAATCTCACCTTTTTACGGCTGCTTAGCTATTACTACTCCAGAAAATATTCATTGGCTGTTTCTTTTTCTTTCTTTCTTTTTTTTTTTTTTGAGACAGAGTCTCGCTCTGTTGCCCAGGCTGGGGTGCAGTGGTGCGATCTCTTCTCACTGCAACCTCCGCCTCCTGGGTTCAAGTGATTCTCCTGCCTCAGCCTCCTGAGTAACTGGAATTACAGGCACATGCCAGCACACACAGCTAATTTTTGTATTTTTTAGTAGAGATGGGGTTTCACCATGTTAGCCAGGCTGGTCTCGAACTCCTGACCTTGTGATCCACCCACCTCAGCCTCCCAAAGTGCAGGGATTACAGGTGTGAGCCACCGCACCTGGCTGACTGTTTCCTTCTACTCTATCTGGAACCAGTTTTCTGGCACATTGCTGGGCATCATGTCTCCTCAACTCGCTCATCCCCTACCCGTCCAATGCTCGTGCAGTTCTACTGTAGAGCCATTTATGTGTCTTGTCTCAAAGCATCCTGTCATTTACCATGTACATAATGCCAGCCTTGCCCCCAAACAATTTTCTTCCTGAAAGGAATGCCGTGGCCACTTAGCCTCTTTTTCCCCCTCCCTGTTATTCAAGTTATTTCCTTTAATGAGACTTTAGAGATAGAATATAAGAGATAAAGAAGAGAGAGTTGGCTGGGTGCAGTGGCTCACGCCTGTAATCCCAGCACTTTGGGAGGCCGAGGTGGGTGGATCACAAGTCAGGAGTTCAAGACCAGCCTGACCAATATAGTGAAACCCCATCTCTACTAAAAATACACACACAAAAATTAGCCAGGTGTGGTGGTGCGTGCCTGTAGTCCCAGCTACTTGGGAGGCTGAGGCAGAAGAATTGCTTGCACCCGGGAAGCAGAGGTTGCAGTGAGCTGAGATCATGCCACTGCACTACAGCCTGAGCGACAGAGCGAGACTCCATCTCAAAAAAAAAAAAAGAATCAACAATGATAACAGAATTTCTAGACTGACAGACAAGAAGAATAGTATTGCCTACGATGTAAGTGGGATTTTTATTCAAGGAGACTGACATGGTATACAGGGGACAGTAATCTGAACATTCGGAATCTGTGACATATTTGGCATTTTCGTCAGACTTGATTTAGAATAATCATCTTCATAAGATGTAGGCTAAAAAATGCAACTATGGAAGGGCAGATAAAACCCATTTTGCTGTTAATTGTGATTCCTCTAAGAAAGAGGAAGTGAAGTGAAGAAGCTAAGACAAAACAGTGTCCCTAGTGATCAATCATCAGGCAGATGTTTGTCGACTCTTCCAGGCTTCGGGAAGGGTCATTTCAGGGGAGGCACTTAGTCAATACCGTTTTCTTTCTTTGGGGCATTTAGTTGATGAAAAACAGGAACCTGGGAGAGACACAGTAACTTAGCTCCTTGGGATTCTCCCCAGGAATGGAAGAATGTAGTCACAGATAAGAGTGTGCCTTTGCTATGTTCCAGGAAGCCTACAGTGGAAAGTGCATAGCCCAAAGCGAGAAGGAGAGGGCCAAGTAAAATTTGAAACATACTCTGCCCTGAGGTGATATTGGAAATAGGTAGAAATTTGGAGCTTTTTAAGCATTAGCACTGAAAGCCCAGACACAGAGAAACTTCCAAACCTTTAGGATCCAAAGCAGTCTTTTAACTGTGAAGCTGTCACGGGATTCTCGACCAGCAGAGCCTGGGCCAGGACTGGAACCTGTTTTACCTTGGCTTAAAATGGCAATACATGTTTTGGGCCTCACTCCAAAGAAGCCTGGTATGGTCAGAAATAAATGATGTTGAAACCCGCTGAGTTCGTGAACATTTTTCAGTGTTTTCAGTGAAAGCTCTTGTTTGATAATCTATCCCAAGTCCCTTTTAAAAAGTATTCTCTTTTAACACATAGATTATTTATTCCTTTTCTTCTTTTGACAAATACTTTTTGAGCCCCAGTGATATGCCTGGGTGAGAGAATGATGAATATGATAGCAAGGTACCTGTTTTTTTCTTTTTCATTCTTTTTTTTTTTTTTTTTTTGAGATGGAGTTTCACTCTTGTTGGCCAGGCTGGAGTGTAATGGCACGATCTCAGCTCACCTCCACCTCCACCTCCTCGGTTCAAGTGATTCTCCTGCCTCAGCCTCCTGAGTAGCTGGGATTACAGACATGTGCCACCACACCCAGCTAATTTTGTATTTTTGGTAGAGACGGGGTTTCTCAATGTTGATTAGGCTGGTCTCGAACTCCTGACCTCAGGTGATCTGCCCGCCTTGGCCTCCCAAAGTGCTGGGATTACAGGCGTGAGCCGCCGTGCCCGACCAACCAGGTACCTGTTTTTAGGGAGTCAACAGTCTATTTGGGGGAAGGAGAGAAATTGAGAACATCCAACATACTATCTGACACAGACTAAACACTCGATACATATTTACTGAAGGGATGATTGAGTACTATGATATCGAAAGGTGCTTTGAAATATTAAAGGAAATTAAATCTTGGGACCCCCAAACTCATTAAGCCAAAGGGAAATGTCAAGCTGAGAACCGGGTGGCGCAAACCTGCCTCCCCTTTTTGGTTCCTAAATAATGTGGCTGCAAGATTAAAAGCTACACGCCTCCCCCGTATTTTGCCCACAAGGAAATGCCTAGTGAGCTGCAAGATCTCTAAGGCGTTTCTGTTAAAATTTCACCATGGCAATGTAAATTGATAGCTTATCTTTACAGGTGCAGTCACCCCCCTGCCCACCAGACACAGATGCTTATCTGATTGTTCCTCTGCTCTATTTTGTCTATGTTATCTTATGTAAAATGCAGATTCCTGGCATTTTTCCTCTTCTCCATTTGTCTATGTCATCTTATGTAAAATAAATAAATAAATAAATAAAATGCAGATTCACTGAGCCAAAGGCAT
This sequence comes from Papio anubis, assembly GCF_008728515.1. Taxonomy (NCBI): domain Eukaryota; kingdom Metazoa; phylum Chordata; class Mammalia; order Primates; family Cercopithecidae; genus Papio; species Papio anubis. The sequence goes on from NC_044984.1 coordinate 77,075,154, forward strand.
GAATAAGTATTTTTCCTTATCCCCCTCTTACATGAAAATTGTGTACTTTAAAATATCTCACCCTTTCCCCTTTAAAATTGGAGCCTTCAAAATCACCTTCGGAGAAAAGCATGTGGGCATGTGTCCTTAACTTTGGCAAATAAACCTCCTAAAATGTTTGAGACTTGTCTCATCGTTCTTCTCGATTGACAGAGCTTAAGGGCAAAGTGTGGTCTTTTAATAAAGTATCTTTAAGCATTTACGCTCCTTTAAAAGATCCCTCTATTGATATATCTGTTGGACTTTGTGAGGCAAAGTCATGTTTTCACTCTGCTGTCTTTAACAGAAAGCCTCCATTTAAAAAAGTGTATAGGCCGGGTGCGGTGGCTCACACCTGTAATCCCAGCACTTTCGGAAGCTGAAGTGGGTGGATTACCTGAGGTCAGGCATTCCAGACCAGCCTGGCCAACATAGCGAGACCCTGTTTCTACTAAAAATACAAAAATTATCCAGGCGTGATGGTGCACGCCTGTGATCTCAGTTACTCTGGAGGCTGAGGCAGAAGAATCGCTTAAACCTGGGAGGCGGAGGTTGCAGTGACGCGAGATGACGCCACTGCACTCCAGCCTGAGTGACAGAGTGAGACTCCATCTCAGAAAAAGTATGTGTGTGTGTGTGTATATGTGTATCTATACAATTACCCATGTTTTCTGCTTTCCCATATTGATATAAAGAATTATGCTAATAATTTTCCTATAACTAAATGAATATTGCACCAGAGAATAAAACCAACATAAATACAGTATAATATATTAATATTCACCTAGAGTCTTCTTGCAGGTAGTTTATTTTTCTACCTGTATTCATGAGTGAGATTGGGCTGTGGTTTTCTTTTTTTAAGCTGTATTTTTCAGGATTATGCTAGCATCATAAAATGATTTGAGAAGCCTTTATGTTCTCTGAAACATTTTCTACGACAGGAGTATTTGTCCCTTGGGTTTGTGCGAATTTGTCTGTGTAACCATATTGGCTTGGTTCTCTTTAAAAGGTACTTCATCGACAACTTTCTGTTGCTTTTGTGGCTATTGATCTGTTTAGTTTTATTTTTCTTCTTAAATCATGTTTTTCTTTGGAGAGTCATTCATATCTTTGAGTGTTTAGAATTTATTAGGATAAAACAGTAGATAATGTTTTCTTATAACTTGAAAAGCCTTTGACATATTTTTGTTGTGTCTTGTTTTATTATCAAGTTCTTCAGTTTATTTACTTCCCTTTAAAAGACCAGAGCTGGGTATGAAACATTTTCTTAAATTTTCAAAGGGTTATTGTTGTTAGGCTGTAGGCATCACAATCACTGGGGTGGCTGGTTTTAAGTGGACAGTCCTGGATACCACTCTCCCCGCTTGAGTCAGCACGTTTTAATAATTCCCCCAAGTGACCTTTCAGTACAGGAAATTTTGAGAACTGATCTAGAGGGTTCTCTTTTTTGTAACACTTTTTCTTGGATGTATTAATCAGTTAGTTCTACCATGTTTTTTTCTGTCTTCTATTCAGTTTGTGGCTCAGATTTTATATCTTAATTACTTTTTTCTTGTTATATTTCTAGCTTCTATGCTTGAATATCTGTTTAACTTTGTCTGCTTTACAGTGTTTAGGGATGAAAGCGCTTTATTATAAATCTGTGTCTCAGTATTACTTGGCATAAAATATAGTCACATTTAAAAAACTCATTAACTATTATACTACTTGGCACAAAATATTGTCACATTTTAAAAAAATCAGTTAACTATCTGTGGTTCTGACGTGTCAGCAACATAGGTGTTAATTTTATCATTGTTTTTTAATATCTGTATTTTTAGTTTTGACATATTCATTTTTATCACTTAATAAAGTTATATTTAATTTCCCAATTTTTTGTTTGTACATTTTCAGTTAAGTTACACTTTTGATTCATTGTGATAAAAGAACAGCTTTGTTTTTAAAATATGCTGAAGGTCATTCTGTTGTAATACATGATTACGTCTAATCATAAGATAACACTAAAAGGAATATTAATTGTAATATTAAGATTCTCTGTATATCTATTTCTTTTGTCTGTTTGAATGGACAGAGAATGAGTTATGTTAATATTTCCTACCCTGTTACGTTTCTTCATTTATTTATCTTTCACTGTATATGTTAATACTTTTTTTTTTCTCCCGAGATGAAGTCTCACTCTGTTGCCCAGGCTGGAGTGCAGTGGCATGACCTCAGCTCACTGCAACCTCCGCCTCCTGGGTTCAAGCGATTCTCCTGTGTCAGCCTCCTGAGTAGCTGGGATTATAGGAGCCCACCACCACACCTGGCTAATTTTTTTGTAGTTTCAGTAGAGATGGGCTTTAACCATGTTGGCCAGGCTGGTCTCGAACTCCTGACCTCAGGAGATCCACCTCAGCCTTCCAAAGTGCCAGGATTACATGTGTGAGCCACCGCACCTAGCTGTTAGTACTTCATTTTTTGCTACATGAAACCTCTCTGATTTGCAGGTTCTTCATTTATGATTTAAGGGTAATGCTTACTCCACAGACTTTAGTAATGCTCAGATGTCATGACAGAGTTATTCTTGACACAGTTCTTGCATCTGCTCAGTAGAAAAGGATGTATATAGATGTGTGTTTCCCTCCTTCCTTCCTTTTTATCCCTCACCACCTCATATAGTTTGGCTCTGTCCCCACCCAAATCTCATCTTGAATTTTTGCTCCCATAATCCGCATAGGTCATGGGATGGACCCAGTGGTAGGTAATTGAGTCATGGGGGCAGGTTTTTCCCTTGCTGTTCTGGTGATAGTGAATAAATCTTCATGAGAACTGATGCTTTTATAAAAGGGCAGTTCCCCTGCACACAGTCTCTGGCCTGCTGCCATGTAAGACCTGCCTTTGCTCCTCCTTTGCCTTCCACCATGATTGTGAGGCCTCCCCAGCCATGTGGAACTGCGAGTTCATTAAACCTCTTTTTCTTTATAAATTACCCAGTGTTGGGTGTTTCTTCATAGCAGTATGAAAATGGACTAATACGCTACCTATATATATTCTCTCATATAGTCTTATGCTTTTGATGGATTTTCCTTTTTTAAGTTATTTGAGAGGAATGCATCTTTTTTTTTTTTTTTGGTTTCACTAATATCTACCTTAAATTTTAAAAAACATAAACATATATTTTCCTATCATTAATTTGTTATAAGAAAAAGTACATTGATACCCACTTTTAAAATTCACAGAATTTAATTTTATTTCCTTTGATCACCATTCTTCCTGTGTTTTTATTTGGCATATTATTTCCTTTTATGTTTACATATTTCTCTACTTATTTTTTTTATAAATTACTGGTACCATTTGCATTCTCTTTTATGACAGGATTGACAATAGCTTTTTTTTTTCATCTTGGTATTGACTCTGTATCTGAAAGAGTACTGCCTTTACGTACAAACATCTGAGGGCTCTTTCATACCTGTCACTGTTCTCTATTTTAAATCATGAATGAACAACTTGTGTGGTTATGTAATTCTTGAATTACAGTATTGCTTCCTTTTGGAAGGTTTGAAGCCAGTCTGATATTACCCCCCACACTTTGTAGCTTTTTAATTTCGCTGATTTTGAGATTATTTCTTAAGTTCTTACACTTTAAAGTTGAACTAGGGTATTGAAGGGCACTGTGGCTTATGCCTGTAATCCCAGCACTTTGAGAGGCCAAGGCTAAGAATTGCTTGAGTCCAGGCATTGGAGATCAGCATGGGCAACACAGTGAGACCCTGTCTTTACAAAAAAAAAAAAAAATTAGCTGGGCATGGTGGCACACATCTGTGATCCCAGCTACTTGGGAGGCTGAGGTGGGAGAATCACTTGAGCCCAGGATGTCGAGGCTGCAGTGAGCTGTGATCACACCACTGCACTCCTGCCTGGGCAATGGAGTGAGACTCTCTCTCAAACAAAAAAAGTTGAACTAGAATATGGCTGGATGTTGGTCAGTTTTTATAAATTTTGTCCTTTACTGAATATTGGTTTATCATCTTTCTACTCCATACATAGCTTTCCCTCCTTCTTCATCTGTTTTTGTCTTTTCTTTGGTATACAGAAAGTTTGTTTTCTACTGATTGGTTCTGTTGTTTGTTTATTGTTATAAAAATTGAAATTCTGCTATTCTAAAATTTTCAACTTTAGTAAACCATTTCCTTAAAGAAACCCGCTTCCCTTAAATCCTGCTCCCTCCTCAGGTGATCCTCCCCTGCTCCTTTACAAAATCCTATTCTATTCTGTCGTGTCTCTTGTTCTATAGAGAAACAAAGGTGAATTTAAGAGTTTGCCTCCTGAAACAATTCCTTTCAAAAATCTGTTTTTCTCCATATTACTTTGTGTTTTAAACTTATTTTTTTCCTGCTAACTCATCTTTACCTAACAAGAGGTCTGTCTGCTTAGAGCAGTTTATGTCCCTGTCCTACAGGATAGCCAGGGGGCTTCTCTCAGACCTTGTCCTGGAGCATTAATTGATAGAAACCAACACTACAGGTGAAAGATGCTAGAAGTTAAAAGGCAATCAGAGCAGAAGATGGAGCTGCACATAATCCAGCACACAAGTTTGTGTCTGCCGTCGCTCCCTCTGCGGTTGCATCCGTAGTGCCAGACCTAATGTGGAGTGTCTGTTTTTGCTTTGACCATAACACCTGGTTTGTGCAATAGCTCTGTCTAATGTGCGTTTTTGTACCTCAGCATTTGACAGAAAGAAAAGGCCCTAGAACATTTCTGATTTTCTGCTTGTAAAAGAGGCTGTGTGAGTGTTGGGTCTTCTAGCACAGCTGCTCTGAGTTATGCTAAATAGTGTGCGTCCCGTCTTCTTCCTTGGCCTGTCCGCACTTCCAGCTCTCAGCCCTGCAAATTAAGATGCGTTAGTGGAATTCTGCCAAACACCTTTTATTTACATCCCACAATCCTGGGGAGTTTTCTGGCGGTGAGTCTGGTT